>NW_028280832.1:902500-922500 GCF_059751285.1 Brachycentrus maculatus | reverse complement strand
ACGACCATCATTGGCTCGTTTAAGTGACTACTTTACACATGTCGCCCATTCCTTTCAACAACGTCATATTTAAAAAAACATGAATTTTCAGGAGATCGTTTTTAAAGTTTAAGAATATAATGAAATGTATTAAAAATAAATATCAAGCCACTTATTGAACTTTTTACTGTGCAACAAATCTTTTTAGGTAAAACCTGAATGTTTTTTCTCCATTTGAAAAATATTTGGTTTATTTAAAAAATATATTAAATAATACCCTTTCTTCAAAATGGAAAAACAACACTATCTGCCTGTACCGGTAAAAATTAAGTTAAAAATATGCTGCTTTTGCTGGGATAACAACTGAAAATTTACATTTTTTTTAAATATGACGTTGTTGAAAGGAGTGAGCGATATGTTTCAATGTCACTACCATTATCATAATCTATAATTCAAAAGAATGTGCGACAAAATAATGTATGATAGATGTGCGAATAGTGAAATAAGGAAGAAATGCAAAACTGAAATAAGCACTATCGATAAAATTAAGAAAGGTGTGTTGAGATGGTTTGGACATGTAGAACGAATGAGTGAGGAAAGAACGGTAAAACAAATTTATGAGGCGAATGTTATTTGGAAAAGAAGCAGAGGAAGATCGAGAACAACATCAGGCACGATCAGGTATGCCAAATACTTGAAAGTGGTCAGGTTAGGAGTCGTAACAATCGGCGGGCATGTATGAGGAGATGCATGAACGTGGAAGAGGCGAAGAATGTTTGCAAGGACAGAGTGGTGTGGCGCTCTATTCTCTCTGCCTACCCCTGCGGGGAAGCGGCATGATAATTAGTTAGTTTAGTTTATAATTCAAAACTCCATTTCAATTAACATAAAAAATTCATTTCACAATCTCGACACAACATATTTTCTATTAATTGCCATGGGTGTTTTTTTCGCTCCAATGTGGGATAGCGAAATTCGTTATCCCAAAATAATGCATAAAAAACCAAAGGATTTCTTAATAAAAAACGCTAAAGATTAAAGCAGACGCCATTACTGTCTGGCGTCTCCTACGTAATTTGCATTTTACTTAATCAAAGAAGTCAGTCCAGAACTCGACCGAGTATGGCTTAAAAATATCGCATTTTAAATAATAAAAAAAATGATTTAAGCTAAGAGATGGCATTATATGAAGATGCGTGAATTTCTCGCTCTTCATACTAATCAGTAGTTTGTTTGGCAATCCAAAGTTTATCTTCGAGATTCCAAAATGATTTTGAAACACGCTCAGCACGCTCGGCTACCGTTCTGTAGGTCCCGGGTTCGATTCCTTGGGGGGGGGGGGGTCAAACAAAGATAAGTATTTTTTTCACTGTAATAATTATTCAATATTACCTTGGACTGGTACCTGAAGCGGAGGGCTGATCACCTTTCCTTCATGTGTAAAAGATCAAGATAACTCTGCGCTTATATGACGCAGTGCCCTATGCACCGTTGGGGTGCGGATAAGGATGTAAAAATATATATATATATATATATATATATATATATATATATATATATATATATATATATATATATATATATACATATATATATATATATATATATATATATATATATATATATATATATATATATATAAATATATATACATAAATTCGGCCCTGATAATGTGAATCCCTATGATGGATATGTGATTATCAATGCAAGATATGTATCGCGTTGTTTTTTCGACTGTGATAATACCAATCACAGGTCAACGACTCAGTGTTACCGCCAATAAATGTCGGCTGAACCTGACCTCGATATGCGTACATTTTTTTTTATTATTATTACCGACTCGCTAAGGCCGTCCACTATCCAAACTATGGTTGAATGTACCATAGTTATTTGTTGAAACCATACGTACGCGTATATAAACAGAGTAGCGATTTTAATACGAGTGGTACGCGTCAGGCGCGTGCATCTAACACGTTAGGTAATTAAAAATTAGTCGCATTATTAATTTTTATGTGTTTTTTAACAATAAAATACAACTTTTTTTTATAAACCCTTACCCGCGCCCTAATGGTGCATAGGGCACTGCGTCCTATAAACGCAGTGTTATCTTGATCGTTTACACATGAAGGAAAGGTGATCAGCCCTCCGCTTCAGGTACCAGTCCAGGGTAATATTGAATAAATATTACAGTGAAAAAAATACTTATATTATTTGACCCCCCCTCTAGGACCTCCAGAACGGTAGCCGAGCGTGCTGACCATTACACTACGGAGGCGGAAATCCAACTTGATTTAACAATTGGTACATAAACTTACATTTATTTTCATCCTTTCTCCCTGGGAATAGAATCCGAGACCTCCAGTATGGTAACTAAATATGCCAAACATTACACTGTACAGTCGGACGAAAGATATCATGTTAATTATATATTTATATTTTTATACCATCCTCCAATTACCAAAAAATTGCTACCTTACCAAGAATCCATAATCTTGGTAACACTCATAGTGAAGCTGTAGACATTTTTTATCCCTACTTCCCTATATCAAGCTTTACGCAATAGTTTTCTGTCAGCTAGACTATTCATATAATATATTATTTTGAGAAATAAAAAGACTTTGTTTTTTGATCCACTCACATTTTTACTAACAACCAACTAGTTGCAACAACCTGTTGCCCTCTTCAGGGTTTAATTTATGACTAAACATATATATAAAAAAGAAACAGTGTACAAGTTATTGGGTTTCGATAAGGATAGGGGTGGGAGTAATGGTGTTTTAAGGAGGGGTAAGAGCAAGGAAGGGGATAACTGTTTTAGGTTGGGTTCGATTTTATCGGAAAAATATTAAAAATGGGACTTTGGCTTAAGTTAATTTGATCGTTATTTATATTTAATTTCTGTTTAACAGCTTTTTTTATTTCTAAAACTTTCAAATTATTAATTTGACTAGTTCTATTATTAAAATGTAAAATTTAACACTAGAAACATTTTAAACTAGTTGGTTGTTAGTAAAAATGTGAGTGGATAAAAAAATAAGGTCTTTTTATTTCTCAAAATAATATATCAAAATGATTCACAAAGTTAATGCTTTCAATATTCAAAACATATTCATATCTATAATTTTTGTAATGTAGATCATATTTTCTTGTTATTTTATTTTTCTGAATGTTCTTGTCTTATACTTATAACAAATCTATATTTTTTTGTACTTTTTTTTGTACTTGAACTTTAAATTGTAAAAGCCTCTGTGTGTTTGTGTGAATAAATAAATCAATGAATTCAAATAAATAAATATTCTTTGATCAACTAATTTCACCCGATTCAAATGGTCCATCAAGTAAATTCAGTCTAATTGCTCTCTGGGTCATCCTATTTTACATTCAATGAAAGGAGAATTTTGTGTTGGGTTCATTCTGGATTTGGATGTGGGTTTATGGTATGTAGTGGGGACCACACACAAGAGCGGAATTCAATTTGTCTCTAGAGGTATTCAAATTGCTGAATTCATACAGAACTGAGTACGAACCCCGGCATTTGCGTTGATTTGTTTGAATATATATACAACACACATGAAAAAATACAGACAGGGCAAAAAGACATATAACCTGAGGACGAGGAGAGCTGACCCCTGCAGTATACAAGGACAAGATGGGATGTAGCCAGGAAGAAGAAGACATAAAAAAATACAATCTAATTAACCATCACGTTGCTTATCTGCAGGGGGAGGCAGAGAGAATAGAAATCCACACCAATCTGTCTTTGCTAACAATTTTCGCCTTTTTCACATTCACGAAACTCGTTATACATACCCGCTAATTATTCTGACTCCTAACCATATTCAAATACTTAAAATACTTAATCATGTCAAGATTATCTCCGTCTTCCTCTGCTTCTATTTCCAACTACATTCGCCTTACAGATATACGAGTATTATACTGTTCTTTCTTCACTTATACATAAATGTGCTATATTTTATGTATGTACCAAGACAAGATTTGTAGGATAATTATTTAAACATTATTTATTTTCCATAAATAAGTCATACAGGAGAAAGTGACCAACTAACAAAGCGTAAAATATTCAGGAGGGCCATTTAAGTCACTTTTGCTTGGCAATAAAATAAACATCAATGCAGTCTGTCATTTTTAACAAGTCAATATATTATGCTTCCAAGTTTTAAATCCTTTGGGATATTTTTCAGGACAGTATTAAGCTAGTAAGATATCAAATAATCAATGATCACGTTTTTATAAAAAATGCACTTGGTCACTTTCTCCTGGATGACAACGATATATCTGTAAGAGGATTTTTCCCTGTTAGCGGTTGAGAATTGAGAATCCGTCGAAATTCCAATATCGCTCACTCCTTTCAAGAACGTCATAAATCGAAAAACTTGATTTTTCAGGAGAACGTTTTTTAAGTTCAAAAATATAATACAATGTTTTAAAAATAAATATCAAGCCACTTATTGAACTTGTTACTGTGCAACAGATATTTTTAGGTAAAACCTGAATGTTTTTTCTCCATTTGAAAAATATTTAGTTTATTTAAAAAAATAATTAAACAATACATTTTCTTCAAAATGCAAAAACAACACTTTCTGCCCTGTAGCGGGTAAATATTAAGTTAAAAATATGCCTCTTTTGCTGGGATATGGTACATTTTCTGGGCATTCCGAAAACATGCACAACTGAAAATTTACGTTTTTTGATTTATGACGTTCTTGAAAGGAGTGAGCGATATATTAAAAGTATAAAGCGATTAAACCAGCCAAATGTCAGGTTGTAAGCTCGGGAATGCCCGGACTATATCTTTGCACAAATAATTTTGGCAAGAATCCAAAAACCAATAATGCGAGTCCTCAGAGAGAACCAAGCGGGCTTTCTACCAGGCAGGGCGTGCGCTGACCATATACATAACTTACGATGCCTGTTACAGCAAAGTAACGAATGGAACTGCGCCCTTGCCTGCTGTTTTGTAGACTACGAAAAAGCTTTCGACAGCCCGCATAGGTCTTCTCTTTGGAATATCATAGAAGCATATGGAGTTCCTGTCAAAATTGTGGCCATTATCAGGGCGCTTCACACTAACAGCGAATGCTGCGTTAGAATAGATGATGTGTGCAGTGAACCATTTGAGGTCTCTACTGGGGTGAAGCAAGGCTGTGTACTAGCCCCATTTCTCTTCATCATCATGTTTGACTTCATCCTACGAATGTCAATTCCACCGGATCGAGGAATTGCAGTGAGTCCTGCTCAGAAATTATGCGATTTAGAATATGCGGACGATGCAGTTCTAATAGATACATCGATCGGAGCCCTGCAAGATATAATTGACTCCCTCCAAATAAACTCCGCTCGGTTAGGCCTAAGAGTGAACGCCAAAAAGACCAATGTCATGTGCAACTCAGCCTGTCCGGACCGAGATCAACATCTTACTTGTGAGGGACGAGCGCTCGTTCGAGTCGACACCTTCAGATACCTTGGAACACTCATGGTGGAGGATGGTAGTGTCCAGAAGGAACTGAATGTACGGCTCGGAATGGCAGGAGCCATATTCAATAAAATGCGCAATGTCTGGGACTCACTGCTTTACTCGACAAAAACCAAGTGTCGTCTCTTTAACGCCTGCATCCTAACAGTGTTGCTGTACGGATGTGAGTCGTGGCACCTCACCAAAGCTCAAAGCAAGAAACTAGCAAGTTTTGAAAATAGATGCCTGAGGCGAATACTGGGTATAAAGTGGTATGACTTCGTCAGGAATGATGATGTGAGGAGAAGAACTCAACAGCCCCTCATACTGGAAGTCCTGAAGAGAAGAAGGTGGACATGGTTGGGACATGTCCTTAGAATGCCACCTGAGGGCATCAACCCCTCATGTCTCTTCTTCCAACCCCGAGGATTCCGGCGCCCCGGAAGGCCGCTGACGACCATTCACCGACTATACTCAGCGGAACTTCGAGACGCCGGACTGACCTGGGAGGAAGCCAAGGAGATGGCGCGTGACAGAGTGACTTGGAGACGACTCGTGTTGGCCATATGCTCCACCTAGGGAGCGAACATGGAAAAAGAAAGAAGAAGATATCTTTGCGGCTGTTTGGTGTAACACGGTTCTAAGCATTTTTACAACTGGCCTCTATCTCTTTTCTTTACCGAGATATTCATTATCCAGATAGTCGCAAATTTTTATTAATTTTATACATGTCTTAGCTAAAACATCATTTTAACTTAACTAAAAACTTGTTTATCTCAAAACTACCGTTTTTAACTTGCAGCTATTTGCCTTTGCACATTTTTTAATTATTTTATTTATAACCCTTATCCGCACCCAATGGTGCATAGGGCACTGCATCAAATTGACGCAGTGTTATCTTGATCATTACTTACATGAAGGCAAGGTGATCACTCTTGCGCTTCAGGGACCAGTCCAGGGTAATATTAAATAAATATTACAGTGTTAAATCGCTAATATTTATTTTCACCTCCCCCCCTGGGATTCGAACCCGGGATCTCCAGCACGGTAGCTAAACACGCTGGTCATTAAACCACGGAGGCGGACATTAGTGTGGCAATTAATTTTGTGTAGAATGATGAATGATACACTGTGTATAAAGTGATCACCCAAACCAACCAATCATAGGTCGTCGAAACTGTAATACAACAAATTTATTTATTGTTTCGGCATTAACTTTGTGGTAAGACATGTTACAATGATTAAAGAAAACACTTGTTTTTTACCACTTGTGTTTTATTATAGACTACATGTTTCAGAAGTTAAACTTCCATCATTCAAGTCTGTATAATAACTAAAATATAAAATATAAAATTGTTCTATAAATAAGGAGAGGGGAAAGTAAGGGGAAGGGGTTAGTCAAGGGGCGGAGTTTGAAAACAAAGGAAAAATGGAAAGCAAGGGTGAAGAATTTTGAAACAATATATTATTTAATAAATTATTATTAGAAAAAAAACAAGTGTTTTCTTTAATCATTACAACAAATTTAGATATTTTTATTTGCATGTATTTCTTCACACTTGCTAAATTATCAATAAAACCGCCATAAAAATAACAACACAGACCTTGTGAGGACTGATTTGTGTTCTCTTAAAGAAATCGTAAAATTGTTGATCAGATACTAATTATTTTACACTTATCTCAAGATAAGATGTTCGCATACAATTTATATTTGAAGGACTAACTTTGTAATTTTTCATTTTATAATTAAAATGTAACTTTGTTTTAAAATCACAATAAATATTTTATTATAACTTAATTATAATGTCAACTGGTCTCAAGCTAACCGCTTCTTTATCAAGTCAGTCTTGATAAAGAACCGGTAGACATTATAATTAAGTTATAATCAAATATTTATAGTGATTTTAAAACAAAGTTACATTTTAATTATAAGATCGCACTGACCGAATGTAAAATAATTTTGCTGTATAATAATTTACTCAAATAACGCGAATAAAAAATATTTAATTATATTTATTACAGAGCACGTTGAATCCACTAACTATTTTTATGTAAATACGGGTCATTATTAAATTTTCTTAGTTATATGTATAGAAATAAAAAAAAAATATTCGTTTGTTCAAAATCTTAAAATAAATTTATTCAACGATTGCATTGAAATGTTGACACAACGTTGCATCTGTATACGCGAGTGTTTTAATATGGATTTTTTTATGCGCATAATTATAGATTACTAGAAACCGGTAGACATTATACTTATGTTATAATAAAATATTATAATATATTATAATAGAAAATCACAAAGTTAGTTCTTCAAATATAAATAATAAGTAGTAATTTGTTTTTGAGTATTGTTATATCGCTCACTCCTTTCAAGAACGTCATAAATAAAAAATCAACAATTTTCAGTTGTGCATGTTTTCGGAATGCCCAGAAAATGTACTGTACCCCAGCAAAAGCGGCATATTTGAAAATAATATTTACCCGCTACAGGAAGGAGAAAATGTTGTTTTTGCATTTTGAAGAAAAGGTATTGTTTAATTATTTTTTTTAATGTATTAAATATTTTTCAAATGGAGAAAAAACCTTCTGGTTTTACCTAAAAAGATCTGTTGCACAGTAAAAAGTTCAACAAGTGGCTTGATATTTATTTTTAATACATTGTGTTATATTTTAAACTTTAAAAACGTTCTCCCGAAAAATCAAGTTTTTTGATTTATGACGTTCTTCAAAGGAGTGAGCGATATGAGAGTTCGTTTAGGAACTTTAATTATTATTTACAATATTGGATTTTGGGCAACAATAACACTATTTAAAAATGCATTACTTGTAACACCCAACCACTTTCTTGCACAATTATCAAAGTTCTTTTGACCAAAAGAGGCATGTATTAGATTTTGTTGGTATTTCTGTGTGATATAAGACAGACCTTTTTATAAAATAAAAATTTCCTGACCCCTTGGGATCTTTTATAACCACGGTTGACTGTAATGAGATTACATCGTCAAATTTCTTCTGGATTATATGGAAAGATAGTTTATTTCCTCTCAAAATGTTTAACACGGTTCAACACTTGAAGTGGAATCGATTTCCGTTTTCCTGTTATCTATGTAGCTGCTACCAATTTCCGCTTGAGAGAATATACTGAATTTGCGCTATCTTGTTCATATATACATATATATATATATATATATATATATATATATATATATATATATATATATATATATATATATATATATATATATATATATATATATATATATATATATATATATATATATATATATATATATATATATATATATATATATATATATATATATATATTTATGTATATATATATATTATTTATATATATATATATATATATATATATATATATATATATATATATATATATATATACATATATAAAATATATATATATATATATGTATATATATATATATATATATATATATATATATATATATATATATATATATATATATATATATATATTATATATATATATATACATATATATATATATATATATATATATATATATATATATATATATATATATATATACACCGCAGGACAAAAAAATTTACGAGTTTACTTGCTACCGCACGCCTTGACTTTACTGAACTCTTTTTCTAAGAAATCCTTTATCGATACCTCTTTTTTTTGTTCAATAAATTAAAGACACTTTGTGTCACCTTTCTACAATATTTACATTTTAAAATGTCTCACCAATTTTGTTTTACCCGCGTTTGAGGGAACATAACACAACAATCATGGAAAGTGCAAAGCAAATGCCGATAGCGATAAAATCCAAAATAATCACACTGTCGCAACAAAACATATCTACTTGTAAAATATCTCGTCGAGTTGGGTATTCAGAAGGTGCAGTGAGGTTTTTATTTAAAAAATTCCAACAAACTGAATCCATAGAACGGAAAAAAGGAAGCGGATGGGGGCGCGCGACATCTGCTCGAGATGATCGCTTAATAAAAAAAATTGTTATGCGCGATCGATTTTTAACGGCACTTAAAATACACGCAGAGGTGCAGTCTACTAGCTAATCAACATTTTCAGTAAAAACAGTGTTCAGGCGGCAGTTGGAGCATGGTTTCCAAGCACGAAGTCCCGCAAAGAAACCATTACTGACGAACAAAATGCAGAAGGCTAGACTGGATTGGGCGAAGGAGCACCAGAATTGGACCTTGGAGGATTGGCAAAATGTTATATTCTCCGATGAATTAAAATTCAACCTTTTTGGTCCAGACGGCATAAAGATAGTTCGACGAAAACTTGGGGAAAAATACCATCCGTCGTGCGTCCCTCGAACCGTTAAACATTCACCCTACGTCATGATTTGGGGGTGCATGACAGCGTACGGTTTGGGACCTCTAAATTTTATACAGGGTACGATGAATGCCATCCAGTACAAAAAAGTGCTGAAAAACCATCTTATTCCAACAATCGAGGACATTACGCAGTATACCGCGGACCCGATTTTTCAGGACGATTTGACGCCGTGCCATAGAGCCCGCACTGTGAGTACAAATATTTATTTTTTAATGCACTTTGTAGACCACTTGATAAATAATTTATTGTTTTTCTTACAGATCATTGAATACAAGGATAAAATTGGCTTAAAATCGTTGACGTGGCCCGGGAATAGTCCTGATTTGAACCCGATAGAAAATTTATGGGCGATTATGAAAAAAAAAGTCGGGAAAAAAAAATAAAAAACATTGAGGAATTAAAAAAAAACTTGATTCAAGTTTAGGAAGAAGAAATAACATCAGAAATTTAAGATTCGCTTTACGCTTCGTTACATAATAGAATTTTACATGTTATGAAAAATAAAGGTGAATTCACTAAGTATTAAATATTTTTAAATGTTATAAATATGTTTAAATGTAAAATACCTTAATTTAAAATAAAGCGATTAGAACCTTATTCTTAAATATGAATAAAAAAATTACATGTCTTTTATTACTCCATCACAAACACTCGACCATAAATAAACCGTTATGGGTCTCTAAGGTTCGGATAATCTGATACCTGGTATATAATGGCAATTTCTAAGTACAATTCATGAGTAAGATCTTTCATTTTAACCTTGAAGTAACGAGTAGTCATCACATATATTAAACAATACAAAAAAAAAACTAATTAAATATCAAGAATAATTCATTATGTGTCAATTTTAGTTTTTTTGAGGACTCGTAAATTTTTTTGTCCAGGGGTGTACATATATAAAATATATAAAGGTTATTATTTTTGCAATGTTTTTGTTGTTATTGATACAACCTATTAAACTAGAAATTTCATATTTAATCTAAAATTAATATACAATTTAAAAACATTAACTTAATAACGTCCCCTCCGATAGCGCGGTATCTATCTCAACGTTATAGGTGGGTTTGCTGTTTAAAATATATCAAAATCATCTAGGTATATTTTCAATCGATTAATAATGGAATTATAGTGGAATTCGAATAGTGATTCCGCTGTACGTCTGCTTATGTTATTTTGAAACACGCTAATTTTTATGGCAACCGAAACACATTTCCGGGAGTGTGTAAAATGTATTAACACCAAAATACCCTGCTTTGATGTAACATCACACACGATGTGATAAAACAGCCAATGCCGAAAGCGATAATTGCGTTTATACCGAAACATCAAGAACAAACGCGTATTCTGTTGCCAATAAAATTTAATTTCAAATTGTTATGTTTGCCAATTCGCACTTCTTAAGGCGCCATACCCATGGCGAACGCCTTGTTTCTTAACAGCTGCTGTCATTTAGCTTTTTCAATATTTTTAATGGCGTTGTTTTTTTTTCGTCACTCCACAAGCATTGTGAAATTAAGCACATTAGAAATGTGTGATTTCTATTTATTTTCTTATTATTTAACCAGACTGAGCCACAGCAATTTGTGGCCGGGTACGGCTGGTAATGCATAATTCATAATTTAAAACACGATTTATTTCGCTAGAATTTCAAATGTATCAAGACACAATTTATAACGGGTATGGTAATTTTTATGAATTGAATGGAATTACTCCTCGACAGTGTTTTTTTTAATCGGAAATGAAGTAATTAGGTATTGTTATTGATTATAATTTATATTTAGCTTCTCACGACAGTCAGATATTTTAATTTTCAAACGCGTTGATAGAACTGTAAAATAATTAACAACATTTTGAGTGTGTCCAAATACTTGTTCACAAATCTGGATTATATCCAATTATAAGCAAAAATTAAAAAAAAATGAAAAAATTATGTTTTCTGGCGTTTCTCATGTATGTGATTAGAATCCAGGATTCGGACCTCACATACAAATATAAGAGTTTATACTTAATAAAAAAGGTTTCTTCGTCTCACTAAAAGATGTCACTGGTGAAAATTTTACGGTGTTACAGTGTTTGAAAATGATCCGGAATGGATCGAAATACGTCACAATAGATTTTTAGAAAAAGCAGTATTTCCCAACTTAAATTTTCATTAAAAATTAACAGTTATTACCACCACTGCCGAATCAATTAATGAAATAATTCATGTTCTTGTATTCGATTTTCTGGAAGTCATACCAATGTATGAGTTTGAGTTTACTAATGTAAATACGACTAGTTTCGAGAACTACAGATGTTCTCATCAACATGTGAAAATACAAGTAAAATAATGCCCATTTGTAATATTGGACTATTTCAGCGATTAATATATTCGCATCATCATAATCTGCCTTAAATTTAAATCACAATATATTCAAAGTCGCATTCCTTCATATCAACTTTTTTTTTTAAATTCAACCGGTTTGAAACCTGTTCATATAATTCAGTTGGGCGTAAAAAAGGACTAATCTTTTATAATAATTACTCTGGAACAGTTCAGTTAAATAGAAAATAAAGCAAATAGAAAGCACACATTTCCAATATGTTTAATTTCACGATTGTGATATTGAGTTCGTCTCTGTAGTGTAGTGGTTAAAGTATTTATTTAAAAAAAAAATTAAACACTTGTTATAAAACACTTAATGAGTTTTATTTTTATTATACACGACTAGTTTCGAAAACTTACAGATGTTTGCATCTACAGGTAATAATTAAAACTAACGAGCAAAAAATATTTAGGGGTATATATGGTATATAGAGGTTGATAGGGTAATAAATATAGTGAAGGGGGGGGTATAGGAACAAGATTTATTGTAAAAGGAAACATAGATAATAATGGTGACGTATTTTGAAAAATATTATTAATTAACGTTTTATCTGAATAAGGTTTTTGACTACAGAGCTGCAGATCCCGAATTCGATTCCCAGGTAGGGTCAAAATAAACAATAGTGACATTATGACATTTCAACATAGATGAAGAAGAATATGTAAGCCTTATTCAGAATTAGTATTGAATGAACTATGTGGTTGTTATTTTATAAAAAAAAAATTGAATTTATCAAACGGAACCGATTTCATTAGTAATTCTTCGAAAGTTTCTAAGTCAGATTTTACAATATTATTCATCGACAGTGTATTCAATAAAATATTACGTCGACATTTATTACACTATCAATCTAATTATCATTCAACTCTTATGCTGTATGTATTCACACATCATATACGTGATGAAATTCTTCTTCGGCCAGCTAACACCTTGAATCAAGTAACCCAGTTTTCCTCTACGCATTCAATTTCACTAGACATAGGCTCTTCTTCTTCTTGGTGTAGGCCTTATGGCCTATTTTTAAGAGGGATTAGCCTCCTGCGATGTCGATTCCCAGCTGTCAATCCATCTCTTTGGTGGTCTGCCTTGGGGTTGGCCATGCAGTGCAATGTGGGGGAGTCTGGATGGTTCCTTTCTCCTTACATTCGCATACCATTGTCTTCTTCGTTGCCTTCCCCACCTAACGGCGTCTTGGATCTCGCATATTTCTCTTATCCTGGTGTTCCTTATTCTATCTGTAGACTCTTGCCAGATGTGCTACTTTAGAGTCTTCATTTCAGACACGTGTTTTTTGTTACTGCCGTGTCCGCTCTGCATTCCATCCCATATCGCTCACTCCTTTCAACGCCATATATCAAATACTTGATTTTTCAGATGATCGTTTTCAAAGTTTAAAAATATAATAAAACGTATTTAAAATAAATATCAAGCCACTTATTGAACTTTTTAGTGTGCAACAGATCTTTTTAGGTAAAACCTGAATTTTTTTCTCCATATATTTAAAAAATAATTAAACAATACATTTTTTTTCAAAATACAAAAACAGCACTTTCTGCCCTGAAGCGGATAAATATTAAGTTAAAAATATGCCGCTTTTGCTGGGATATAGTACATTTTCTGGCCATTCCGAAAACATGCACAGTTAAAAGTTGACGATTTTTTACATTTGACGTTGTTGAAAGGAGTGAGCGATATGTCATGATGGGTCGCACATAATTATGGTATTTTTTTTTTCTTACCAATATTCATGTCGGGGGGTTTGTTGATCGAACTTAATGAATACATACCACGATATTGGAGAGAATGTTATTATGGGTAAATATTTTAAAATGTATTTTTACTTAGTAATGATTCATTTCAGTATTTTCTGCAGGTTAAAATGTTAAAATACAATTTTAACCCTTTGAAAAAAAAGTAAATTTGAAAACTGCAAATTTTCCATAAAAAATAAAGTATTCTTTAAAATTCCTTTTATTTCATTTTATTTGGTTAAACCATGTCCATGGCTATTAAAAACCATGGACTATGGTGAATTTACGCGAAAAAATCGGGTGACTTTAGTCGATCTACGCGTCCAAAGGGTTAAACATTAACCCCATATAACGTTCCTTTCGATAACACTACCTATCTCGACGCTATAGGTGGGTTTACTGTAACCCTTTTCGAGAAACCCAGATTTGTGAATAAGGAATTGGACACACTCAAAATGTCGTTAAAAGTTGACTAGGGCAATTTTAGCTTGGCTTCTGAGAGTCGTCATCAATCTGTCGAAGATAATTGAAATACACTCGTATATTTCCGTGTAACCAGAGAAGGGTAGGTAGCCTTGATCTGAAATACCGCCCCTATTTTAGCTTGATTCCTCCCTTGGGGCAGATCAATGTCCACCCTGAATAATATGGTGTTTTTCCCACATCCCTCCGAATGCTCCCATTACGGGCCCACTGACTACGTTCTAGGAAAATCATTTGAATTGCTAAGTGATTTTACTGCGGAGATATGCTAAAGTAAAACTGTAAGCGAGAAGAAAAGCTCCAAGATACATATTATATCTGTTAATAATACTTAAGGAAACAACAATTTTTACTGTTCACATTTTAATATGATTTAATAAATGCAGATTGAATATTTTATTTTAAATCTTCCTTAATGTCAGTTGATTGTGAATTCAATCATAGATAGTTCCGAAGTAGTGGCCTACGTGAAAAGGTGTTAATTGAAGCATAAATATTACTCGTGGATTTTTAACAGTGTGATAGTCAATCATGGGTAGAATGGTGAATATTACACACGTATAAAGTGATCACTTAAACCATCCTATGACGGTCGTAAGTTCCGTAAATACTCAGACTTCCATTTTTTTTTTTATCTATAAACGATCTCATCTGTACGATGAAAATGATTTGTTTGATAAAAAAATACAATTTATAATTTAACACATACTTACTCATAACCCTTATTTGCACCCAATGGTGCATAGGGCACTGCATCGAATGACGGAGTGTTATCTTGATTATTACTTACATGAAGGGAAGGTGATCACTCTTGCGCTTTAGGAACCAGTTCAAGGTAATATTAAATAAATATTACAGTGTATATATTATTAGATTAAATCCAAAATTTTTAGCTTTTCCACTTTATTTTTATTTGACTAGCGACCGGGTTTCGTCGTTACCGACATCATCAGACTGGCCCAGTCTGATGATGTCGGTAACGACGAAACCCGGTCGCTGGTCAAATAAAAATAAAGTGAAAAAGCTAAAAATATTGGTTGTAATCTAAGAATATATTAAAATTCAATTCCATCACGAAGTGTAAAATTACTTATATAGGGAATCTAACCCGGGACCTCCAGCACGGTAACTAAACACGCTAACCATTACACTACGGAGGCGGATACATACACTTATTATTACACTTAAAAAAATGGAACTGTATGGTTTTTGCGAAAATCGTAACATTTCAGACTACATTTATTTGGTGATGTGCGTTATTCGCCTTCGTCTACCGTCTTTCGAACTTTCCTCGTTTCACGGTTGAATATAATGAACGAAAGTTTACTAATGACTGTAATAAAACTTTATTAATTGAGGATAAGCCCCTCCAGGACGAGGGATGATTTCGTTAATTAATTCACATTTGTCCGACGGATTATCAATTAAAACTTACCATAGTTATTTCTCCAAATCGATAAACTTCACTGGTAACTCGAAGAAATAAAGAGAAATTTAGCCGCGTTTTCCTGCCGTGTTCTTTAAGCTATTTGAAAAGTCTAAATCGTGATTTTGACTCAACGTCAAAGCATTAAAATTGTACTTGCATATTTCTTACTTATATATATATATATATATATATATATATATATATATATATATATATATATATATATATATATATATATATATATATTATATATATATATATATATATATATATATATATACATACTAACTAACTAACTAACTAACTAACCATCTCGCCGCTTCCCCGCAGGGGTAGGCAGAGAAAATAGAGCCCCACACCACTCTGTCCTTGCAAACATTCTTCATACCCGCAGATTGTTACGACTCTTAACCTGACCACTTTCAAGTATTTGACATACCTGATCGTGCCATGTTTTTCTCGGTCTTCCTCTGCTTCTTTTCCCACTAACATTCGCCTCATTAATTTGTTTTACCGTTCTTTCCTCACTCATTCGATCTACAAGTCCAAACCATCTCAACACACCTTTCTTAATTTTATCGATAATGCTTATCTCAGCTTTGCATTCCTTCCTTATTTCACTATTCGCACATCTATCATACATCGTTTTGTCGCACATTCTTCTGAGAGATCGCATTTCGACTGCATTCAGTCTTCTTTCACCCTTCGTTTGCCAACTCCATGTTTCACTTCCATACATTAGAGTATATATACTGTCCGTTCATATTTATTTTACCTTGGATTTATTTATATTCATATTTATTTTATTTTATTTAATTTATGTTAATATTTATTTTACCTCTGATTAATAGTTAGCCAACATAACACCTAGATGTAAAATAACTGTAGATTTTTCCTTGAATGTTTTTTGCAGATACTTTGTGGCACATTTTATGAACTTTATAAAATCAAACAACTTTGTTTTAACCACTTTTATTATTATTAGTACACTTTAACCTACCGGTTTCGACAAGAACCTTGTTATCATCAGGGTTTATTTAATTCTAAAACATTAAAAACATTAATATACTCATAATTAATTACATACCCTTACCAAAAACTAAATCTTTAATGATTTTGTGCATTGGAGTTGCTAACATAGTAGTATTTACACTTATATTAAAAATGGATAGATATCACCACAAAGTGATTGCCGAATTAATAAATGAAAATCAACCATTCCTTTTCAAAACTGAAAAAAACACAGTCTCAACTCTGTAGTCATTAAAATGGAACAATACATCTAGTTATAAAAGAATAGGGGTAATCTGATAAATGAATTTCATTTTCAGGCGTAATTTTGAAAGGTGCTCTTTTCAGCTGGCAGGCTGATTCTGAAAAGTTTTTCAGTAGGTCTAACGCCGTGATTTATTGTCCCGTATTTGCGTACGCTGATGAAAATGTTTTGAAAAATTCAAATAATGAATGGTAGGGTCGTTTCAGGGATCCGATTTCCACAGAATGAGTAATCACTGCCCAAATTTTTGGAAATAAATCTTATAAATTTATCCTCTTCCACACCGATATGAAAAAGGCAATTCTTCCATTTTTTGACATCCCAACAAAGATGAAGAAGAATATGGAAGTCTAGGTATTTAAAGAGGTTATGAATCAAATTTTTGTTCACAAATCTGGGTTTCTCGACTTGGGAGTTATTTTATATTTAATATCTCAACAAAGATGAAGAAGAATATGGATGTTTGGGTATTTACAGGGGTTACAATTTGTCATACGCTGGTTAAATGATCACACATGTGAAACATTTACCATTCTACCCATGATTGACAATCACATTACTCAAAATTTTGGAACTCCTAAATATATGATAAATCTAATGACACTGTACGTATGAGTTCACAAAAGCCATATATGTCGGATTGAGATTTTTTTATAAAACAGAATTTTTTGTACTTGGATGTATGCAAGATTTGAACCCCGGATTATTTTAACATACTGAAAAACGCCTGAAAACATGTTACAAAATATTCACAATATTTTGAGTGTGTGTACAAATCTTCGTTCACAAATCTGGGTTTCATCCACATATGAGTTATATTTCTTTTATTGATATCTAAATAAGGATAAAGAAGAATATATAATTATTGGTATTTTCATGGCTCACGATCTGTCATAAGCTGGTATAAGTAATCACTTTATATACGTGTAACGCTCAAGAGTTTCCAATACTTAGGCGTCGTCAGGTGAAATACCATGTGTCATATATATATTTATGGAAAAAATAATATTTTTTTTATGTTTAAATTATAATCTTAGAATTTTGTGTAGAGGCACATACATAAAATATAGCACATTTGTGTATGAGTGAAGAAAGAATAGTGTAATACATCTGTGAGGCGAATGTAGACCGAGGAAATCTTGGCATGATTAAGTATTTCAAACGCTTAGGCGGGGTCAGCTCAGGAGTCATCATGAGATATGTATGAGGAGATGCATGATTGTGGATGAGGCGAATATTGTCTGCAATGACACAATGGTGTGGCTTTCTATTCTCTCTGCCTACCCCTGCGAGAAGCGGCGTGATGGTTAGTTACTTGGTTAAGTTTTAGGAAGGTTTCTCACGCGTGCGAAAACACATACTTTAAATTTTAAAAGCATTTCTATTAATGGTAGTTTAAAATACCATTGCATATTCTTGAAGCATTTTGATTGTGTACATTTATGTATTTTCACATTTATTAGAGTTCTCGGTCTGTTTATAAAGTGTCACTAAGTGTAGAGTATTGCCGTCACATAAGTCACTGTAAGACAACTTAACGACTCAATCCGTAATCACACACGCGTTTTGCCAATTTCACATTCTGGTCAGACGTGTATGAAAACTGTGCGACTCTTTGAAATGGTTTGTGCGTTTAGCTACCGCACCGGAGGTCCCAGATTCGATTCCCAAGGGAGTCAAAATAAATATTATAATTTTTTCACTCTCCGTAATAAAATCTTGTCTGCCTCCGTAATGTAATGGTCAGCACGCTCGGCTACCATTCTGGAGGTCCCGGGTTCGATTCCCAGGGGGGTTCAAATAAATATTTGTGATTTTTTCACTGTAATATTTATTCAACACTACCCTGGACTGGTACCTGAAGCGGAGGGTTGATCACCTTTCCTTCGTGTGTAAACGATCAAGATAACACTGTGTTCATATGAAGCAGTGCCCTATGCACCATTGGGGTGCGGATAAGGGTTTTATTATATATTATTATTATACGTAATAAAATATTCTTTACTCAGTTCTTCTTCTTCTAATGTTTATCAGCGCCCAATGGTGTATAGGGCACTGCTTCGCAATGTTAATTAGATCATTACTTACATAAAGTTAAGATTATCACTTCCGCGCTTCAGGGACCAGTCCAGGGTAATATGAAATTGATATTAGAGTGTAAAATAAGTAATATTTGTTTTCCATATTATTTTTTGACATCTCATCAAAGATGAAGTATGGAAGTCTGGGCATTAACGGGGCTGACGACCGTCATAGGTTGGTTTAAGTGATCACTTTACACACGTGTAATTATCAACTCTACCCATTATTGACGACCACACAAAATTTTTGTCAAAAATAATATGAAAGATAACTCCATATTTATTTAATTATTCCAATAAAAAGTATTTGGACACACTCAAAATGTTGTTAATGATAATGCATTCGAAATGAAAAATACATCATAAATACCATATTTGCTCATATCGCTCACTCCTTTCAAGAACGTCATAAATCAAAAAACGTGATTTTTCAGGAAAAGTTAAAAAATATAATACAATTTGTTAAAAATAAATATCAAGCCACTAATTTAACTTTTTACTGCGCAACAGATCTTTTTAGGTTAAACTTGAAGGTTTTTTCTCCATTTGAAAAATAACTAGTTTATTTAAAAAAAAAATAATTATCTTTTCTTCAAAATGCAAAAACAACACTTTCTGCCCTGTAGCGGGTAAATATTAAGTTAAAAATATGCCTCTTTTGCTGGGATATAGAACATTTTCTGGGCATTACGAAAACATGCACAACTAAAAATTGACGGTTTTTGATTTATGACGTTCTTGAAAGGAGTGCGCGATATATCGCAACAATATGAATGCGAATCTCATTAATTGATTCGGCAGTC
>NW_028280832.1:607500-672500 GCF_059751285.1 Brachycentrus maculatus | reverse complement strand
TATTTCACCGTTGATAATTGTAATTGGTTATTAGCATACACCACGTAGTTGGGCCAATTAGCGGTGTCGAATGTTTAGACGTCTCATGACGGCATGAAGTCAATTTGTGCCATCTCCAGTTAACTTGGCCGGGGTAATAACTTTAGCGAGTTGGTAACTTCCCGCCGGGGACCCATTATCGGCTAAACTTACTTTACGTTATCGTTAAATTATTAGCTGGTGTATCCTGGCATCCTTGTCAGTTTCGATAATTCATTTTATACGTCACTAATGTAATTATGAATTAAGTGTCAACTAAGGTGAACAACTAAGGTAAGAGGTGTTTTGTCCGCCTCTGTAGTGTAATGGTCAGCACGCTCGGCTACCGTTCTGGAGGTCTCGGGTTCGATTCCCAGGGGGGTCAAATAAATATAAGTGATTTTTTCACTCTAATATTTATTCAATATTACCCTGGACTGGTACCTGAAGCGGAGGGCTGATCACCTTTCCTTCGTGTGTAAACGATCAAGATAACACTGTGTTCATATGAAGCAGTGCCGTATGCACCATTGGGGTGCGGATAAGGGTTTTATTATTATTATTATTAAGGTGAACAAGATCCTTTTTCATATTATTTTTACATCTTAACATAGATGAAAAAGAATATGCAAGTCTGGGCATTTACGGAGCTCACGACCGTCATAGGCTGGTTTAAGTGGCTAAATCACTATTTATTCAAACCCTTTTCCGCACCCCAATGGTGCATAGGGCACTGCATTATAAACACAGTGTTATCTTGATCGTTAGTTAACACATGAAGGAAAGGTGATCAGCCTTCTGCTTCGGGTACCAGTCCAGGGTAATATTGAATAAATATTAGAGTGAAACAATCACTTATATTTATTTGACTGGGACCCCTGGGAATCGAACCCGGGACCTCCAGAACGGTAGCCGAGCGTGCTGACCATGACACTACGGAGGCGGAAATCACGGAGATCACTATACACACGTGTAACATTCACCGATTCTACCCATGATTGACAACCACACTACTCAAACTCTTGGAAGTTCTTTATATATGATCCAATTTCGAAACATCGTACAAGAATCATTAGAATTTTCACTAGAAACATCTATTGGTGAGATGAAGAAGCTTTTTTGTTGAGCTGAAACTCTTTTCTGTGTATGTGAGGTCCGAATCCTGGATTATAATCACATACATGAAAAAAGCCAAAAAATATCCTTTTTATTTTTCTAATTATTATTTTAGCTTATAATTTGACCAGATAATTTTTAATAAGAAAATGACAAAAAAATCGCATGAAAAATAACTCCTACAATTGGAGAAAATCCAGATTTGTGAATAAGTATTTGGACACGTATATAACTGTCCGCCTCCATAGTGTAATGGTCAGCACGCTCGTCTACCGCTCTGGATGTCCTGGGTTCGATTCCCAGGGGGGGTCAAATTAATACAAGTGATTTTTGCACTGTAATATTTATTCAATATTACCCTGGACTGGTACCTGAAGTGGAGGGCTAATCACCTTTCCTTCATGTGTAAAAGATCAAGATAACACTGCGTTTATATGACGCAGTGCCCTATGCACCATTGGGGTGCGGATGAGGGTTTTATTTATTATTATTATTTATATAACTAGTTAACACGACTAAATTGTAAAACGTTGTTTAAAGGAGATTTCAAATCCCCCTCTAAGGTTTGTATAGGTTTTAACCCGACTACATGTAGTTTCTCGATACTATGATCCCTTTGAGAATGGTACGAGATAAAAACTACCAAATATTTAAAGTTTTTTTTAAAGAGGTTTTTTATCTCCAAAGAACGAAGGTCACGAGAAAGGTTTCTCAGAATGGAGGTTTGTAATATTATGTTCGTAAAAAAAGATACGATCCGTGATCGCTAAGGCTATTACGTTCTATCGCTGTTTGTAAATCTTGCTGATAATAAGATAATAAAAAATTGTACGAGATAGTTGATAGTTTATCGCAACAGCATCCTAGTTTTTCAAGATGATATCGACATGATAACATTTTTTACGATTTTATCAATGATATGTTCCCATGTTCAGTCACATCTCCTTAATGTTTGACCTTGTAACGAAAATTTCATATAAAACTAGTAGATCGTGATCCCCGGACCTTGCATAATCCATCTTAAAATAAATATGAACGCAGCCCAGAATCCTTAAATTTTCAACGATAATAGGTAGAAAATTTAACGAACAATTTCATATTTTTCATTTTTCTATAATTCTCTTCATTCAAGATGTGTCAGTTTGGTATGTACTTGGTTTTGTTACTATCACAAAAACGTTATTTGATAAAAAAATATTTACAATGTAAAATTTTATAGTTATCTCAACATAGTTCAGCAGTGACTTTGTGGTAAAATATGTATATTCCTTTTTAAATTTAAAGTTGGCTTGGCAAATAACACGATTTTTAAAGATCTATCATGGCACGTGTTTTGATGCGTTCAGCATCATTATCGGTGTTTCATTGAAATAATAAATGTATCAAAACACGTCTCTATGGATTTTAAGAAGTAGTATTATTCACCAAGTAAAATTTCAATAAAAAATACCATTTTACTCACTATATATATATATATATATATATATATATATATATATATATATATATATATATATATATATATATATATATATATATATATATATATATATATATATATATATATATATATATATATATATATATATATATATATATATATATATATATATATATATATATATATATATATATATATATATATATATATATATATATATATATATATATATATATATATATATATATATATATATATATATATATATATATATATATATATATATATATATATATATATATATATATATATATATATATATATATATATATATATATATATATATATATATATATATATATATATATATATATATATATATATATATATATATATATATATATATATATATATATATATATATATATATATATATATATATATATATATATATATATATATATATATATATATATATATATAAATAAATATATATATACATAGCATTTTATTATTTTTAAATATAAGCGTCTCATAAATGTCTCTTTAATGGAAATAAACTTAAATGTTTCAGTAAAAATCTCTTACAATGCAAAATTTAGCATATTTATTTACAAAATTCGTGTCAACGTCGTCTTAGTGGAGTTAGTTAAATGACAATTATTTCGCCTAGTAATGGCATTTTCAAACGAATGTTCAACACATTCTGTATCGTTTAACATTCTGCCCAATAATATTGCATTTTGAAAGATGTATAAGTATATGAACTGTACTGTCATTGGATTCCTTTCGTATGTTGGTTGTAATTTTGAAAGATTCAGAATCTAAGGCGACGATTCACAATGTGCTTTGCAATTGAACATTATTCCCCTCACTATAGATGATAGCATTATGATGATAATGTGTCTGAAATGTCAGTCCATTTAATCTTCACGTTCGGTTTTAAATGCCATAACTAGACGAAACAATTGTTACAATATAATTTTTATGTGTTTGATTTATTTTTTATTTATTTCATTTATTTAATTTTATTTATTCGGGAATTGTACAGCTTACATATAAGAAAAAAGATATAAAACAATAGTTACATTAACAATAATAAACATTACATTACATTAACAAAAAATAGTTTCGTTAAAAAAAAACAATTAAACAATTCCACATTAATTTTATAAAACTATTAAAAAACTTTCAGATAATAAACAAAAAACAAAAAAGGGTGTTATATAAAATAATAGATTTAGCAGGAAGGAGAAGGAAAGGAGAGGAATTAATAAGGGTTAATAAGGGTGGTTAAAGGATTTTTTTTTCTAGGTAAGAAATTTAAAAATATATTTATAAAAATACATACATATATATACATACGCATACATACACATATATATATATATATATATATATATATATATATATATATATATATATATATATATATATATATATATATATATATATATATATACATAAACATACATATACACATTCATTATATATACAGAAAAAAAATTGGCATGCACCGTTCACCCCCCACCCATAACATAACTAGGTTATTGGTAGAAAGTAAACAGAGTATGACAACTTTCTACTAACCTCTTTTTTTATTATAGCTATACTTTTCCCGAAAATATCCAAGTCATTAAATGTCTTGTTGTATGAGTCTATGATTCTATTTAGGGTGGTATTTTGTGAAAACAATTTAACAATTAAAACATAAATTAAAATGGAGTTCTGCAAATTAAACGCCAAAACAATAAATAAAAATTAATACCGGCATTGTTGAAAGGCGTAGCGAAAACTTTTAATCCACGTCAGTCATCGCTCAATGTGCCTTTGCTGTTTTTGTGATGTCAATCCAGAAATTATACCATGTCGTGTCATCTCTTCGTTTTTTAATCAATCTAATGGAAAATGTCAGGGATGGAGGACGCGCCCTTTGACCTTTGGCACTTATTTCCGCTTTCACTTCATCGTCTGCTTGAAAAATAACACTCATTTTTATCGACATCTATCTCAAAATATTTTTATAGAGAAAATAAGTAATGCATTTTTTTTTAAATTATGTATTTTTAATATAAATTTTACTTGGTAAGCATCAGTGCGGTGTTTGAAAATGATGCGAAATGAAATGCATCGAAACACGTGTCAAAATAGATTTTAAGAAATAACGGTATGTACCAAGTAAAACTTAAATTAAAAATGGATAGATTTTATCACAAAGTGACTGCCAAATCCATAAATGAAATTGTTGAGTATTTACAACATTTTGAGTGTGTCCAAATACTTGTTCACAAAATCTGGATTATCTCCAATTACAAGAAGTTGAGTAGTGTGGTTGTCAATAATGGTTAGAATTGGTGAATGTTACACGTGTGTAAAGTGATCACTTAAACCAGCCGATGATGGTCGTCAGCCCCGTAAATGCCCAGACTTCCATATTCTTCTTCATCTTTGATGAGATGTCAAAAAATAAAATAAAAATTGTTGAGTATTCATCGGATTCTATTGTCACTTTTTTGTAATTTTTAATTCATTCATTTTAACCCTTATCCGCACCCCGATGGTGCATAGGGCACTGCATCATATAAACGCAGTGTATCTTGATCGTTAACGCATAATCAGCACTCCGCTTCAGGTACCAGTCCAGGGTAATATTGAATAAATATTAGAGTGAAAAAATCAATTATATTTATTTGACACTTCTGGGAATCGAACCCGGGACCTCCAGAACGGTAGCCGAGCATGCTGTCCATTACACTACGAAAGCGGACTTATTTTCATTGGTTCTACATATTACCCAATGAAATTCATGTTATTTAAAATGATCCATTAATTGTTTGTAGTCACTTTCTTTGTACAATAGTAATATCCATCCATTTTTCATTAAAGTTTAACAAACTAATTAGGTATCCATCACGTCACTTCCCCGTATAAGTAAACAGAGAGAATAGAACGCCATACGAATCTGTATTTGCAAACAATTTCCTTTTCTTCCTTATTCATGCGTCTCTTCATGCACACCCGCTGATTATTACAACTTCTGACCATGCCTAAGTGTTTAAAACACTTGATCGTGAAGCTAGGTCAAAATTTTAGAGTTATATCTTTGGGGCGTTGAAGGATGAAGATATGTTTTAAGTAATGGTC
This sequence comes from Brachycentrus maculatus, assembly GCF_059751285.1. NCBI lineage: Eukaryota > Metazoa > Arthropoda > Insecta > Trichoptera > Brachycentridae > Brachycentrus > Brachycentrus maculatus. Next base: position 666,781 of record NW_028280832.1, on the reverse strand, counting down.
GTATTTACCAAGTAAATCTTAAATTTTAAATGAATGGACCACAAAGTGGCTGGCGAATCAATTAATGAAAAATCACTTAATGGTGAATTATACGAGAAGGAATAATTTTCATACGTGTACTGCAAGCAATGCATCTTCTGTGATACCAAAATACTGTACCATTTATCTTCTCACCTCCTTGGCACTTCCATTAGTTCTATTCTTCACTCCCAAGCACGTGATAAACTGACACTGTTAAGTAATACACGACCAACCGGCGTCCGATTTCCTCAACCTTTATTCTTTAATAACAAACAAAAATCCTCGATTTGCCCAAACGATGTCGCCAATGAATTGCGTATACTAGCAGGAAAGATTGAGTCATAAAAAGATATTCCAAAATCAACAATTGAAATGGGTAAAACTTTGAAAATATGGAAATATTGATAAACATATAGAAGAAGGAAGAATGCTGAAAGCAGAGTAAATGGGATATTGAAATCAGTAAAGCAAATAAAAGTCTAACGACGAAAGCTAAACTGGCAATGCGCAGTTGAAGTGAAGCATGGCCCTGCCAAAAAAAAATTAAATGCTGTCGAAATGCGATCTTTTAGACGGATTTGCGGCAAAACGATGTATCATAGATGTTCGAAATAGGTAGGATTATAAGGATAGGGAAAGTAAGTGTGATAAATACATCATAACCACCTAGACCAATTGAAAATAGATTTTGCGAATGGCGGAATGCACTTTCTTGAATTCATTTTGCAATTGGCCCGAATCAAACACGCAACTCCACCGACAAGACACACAAGTTGGCCTGGTGAATCTCTGCAAAAAAAAAATATATTAAAAATTGTGATTTAAATAAATCTATACAATTTATGTTATAAAAAATAAAATAAAAACAAAAAAATACTAGTTTTGGAGTCGAGCGTCTTGTTGTGTATTGATGTGATGTGGGGTGTGAAATTGGGTGAAAAAGCGATTATGGTCGTTTGAGCGGCGAGCTTGGTTCGATTACGTAAAACTTATCTCACATAGCGTAACGTAGCAATGCGAATAGCTAGCCGTCTAGGACATCTAAATATACATTTGTACGAATACGTACGTGTACACTCATCACCATCTGACAGATGACCGCACGCACAACTGGCTACAGACAATATGCATTTGCACACCACACAATATGTGTATCGACACCTTCGATGATCTGCGGATGACCTATGTAGAATATGTATTATAGGTGTCTCAACTTGATATGGAGCATCTATCGTTTTTATACGAAAGAAGTCTGAGCTTCCTAGGGCTTGGCATTTGGCTGGCATAAGTGATCACTTATGTATCGTTCATCATTCTGTCCAGTACATATCACACTTTGAAAGGTGTCTATATGAAATGTCATTGGATTCCTTTCGTAAGTTGTAATTTTGATACATTTGGAATTTAGGGTGATGATTCACAATGTGTTTTGCAATCGAACATTACTCACTTTACTATGGATGATAGCATTATGATTATAATGTGTCTGACAGGTCAGTCCATTTAATTTACTCATTCGTTTGCAAATGCCATAGCTAGGCGAAACAATTTTCACAGTATTCATTTTTATATGTTTTTTTAACAATAAAATACAATTTATACAGAAATTAAAATGGAGTTTAAAAATAAATAAATTGAACACCAAATCAATAAATAAATGTCTGAAACATCATTATTTACCCTTGAAATTCTAATTTTTCATCATTCCATTCTTTCTTTGTTTCTTCTACCTCTCACCCTCAACTCTTTACCTCATCCTACTTCCTTTTTATCCTTGTTTTAAATAATATACATTTACAGTTACATACATATATTTATATATATATATATATATATATATATATATATATATATATATATATATATATATATATATTTATATGTATATATATATATATACATATATATATATATATATATATATATATATATATATATATATATATATATATATATATACATATATATATATATATATATATATATATATATATATATATATATATGTATATATATATATATATATATATATATATATATATATATATATATATATATATATATATATATATATATATATATATATATATATATATATATATATGTGTATTGCTGTAATTTTTTGTTTATTCGTACTGCGATTAATTTATGCTCTATCTGCCCTCATTTCAAACTTTGACCAGTTTCCCTAGTCTGTTTTTGGTTGGTTGGAAGATAATGCCTCTAAGCATTTAGCCCGCTAATGTACAATTATTCTCTGCAACATTTTGAGTGTGTCCAAATACTTGTTCACAAATCTGCATTATCTCCAAGTATAGGGTTACTTTTCATATTATTTTTTGACATCTCAAATGCCCAGTCTTCCATATTCTTCTTCATCTTTGATGAGATGTCAAAAAATACTATGTGCGACATGATATTTTATCATGTTATTTTGTTCAAATTTGATTTAACTTTTTATTTATTTAGTGTTTTAAAAAAAGAATGACAATATTCAATCTATTTTTTTCATTGTTTCTCATACACAGATCATTTTGCAAATTTAAAAATCCACCTACCCTAAGTGGTCTTGACGTTGTTTACAGAGCAAAATGGAGCGATTCAAAATGATAAAAAAAAAGTCCACAAAAGAAACTGATAGATAAGGGTGCTCGAATAAAATGTTCAGTGTAAAACCGCGATCGTAGGCTTAATGACCTCGTCTATTTTTCGGAATGACATAGTTTTGTTAACGCATCGTTTATACCACGACAAAAAGTGACCTGGCTATAAAAAAAAACGTTGAAATGTCGAAAAATTTACGATTGAATCGCTTCTTTTTTTTCTTTATTTTGAATTCTTTTGCATTTAACAATATTTTATAATTACAAGTACAAAAAAAAATATTATTACTAAAAAAAGATCCCACAAAGGCATGGCCTGTATTTGGGCATACATTATATTTTAGGTTATGATAAATTGATACTACAATTTTGATTCTCAATTTTAAATGGCCCCTGCTGTTTTGCGTTAAGCGTTTTTTTTAAATTTTATTTTATTTCATGGGTAGAATTTGAATTCAGTTCGAACCCTTATCCGCACCCCAATGGTGCATAGGGCACTGCATCATATAAACGCAGTGTTATCTTGATCGTCAACACACGAAGGAAAGGTGATCAGCCCTCCCCTTCAGGTACCAGTCCAGGGTAATATTAAATATATATTAGAGTGAAAAAATCACTTACAATTATTAAGGAAACACCTGTTTTTATACCACTTGAGTTAATTAATGACTACTAGTTTCGGAATATTAATAAGACCCCCCTCTGGGAATCGAACCCGGGACCTCCAGAACGGTAGCCGAGCGCGCTAACTATTACACTACGGACGTTGACACATCGCTCACTCCTTGCAAGAAAGTCATAAATCAAAAAAACTAGATTTTTCAGGAGAACGTTTTTAAAGTTTAAAAATATAATACAATGAATCAAAAATAAATATCAAGCCTCTTACTGAACTTTATACTGTGCAACAGATCTTTTTAAGTAAAACCTGAAGGTTTTTTCTCCATTTGAAAAATATTTAGTTTATTTTAAAAAATAATTAAACAGTACCTTTTCTTCAAAATGCAAAAACAACTCTTTCTGCCCTGTAGCGAGTAAATGTTTAGTTAAAAATATACCGCTTCTGCTGGGATATAGTAAGTTTTCTGGGCATTCCGAAAACATGGACAACTGAAAATTTACGAATTTTGATTTATGACGTTCTTGAAAGGAGTGAGCGACATGGGTAGAATGGTGAATGGTAAATAAAACATTATTCTAACCTCAAAATGCTGTAAATAAAATTATCGAATGATTTTTTTTTTGGGGGATTTCAAACCCCGTTTTAGATCCTACAAGATTGACACTGATAACTTCTCCAAGCAACCTGGAGAGCTTTGCTTTTATTATTGAACATGTCGTGCTTTAAGCCTTCCTTGCTGGATATTGTATGTTTCGCAATAATGGCTTTATTACCGTTCACAGATCGAAACATTCAGTTGCTTTCTGCGAGGGTAGTTCCAACCCCAAATGAACTAAAATGAACGTCTCTCGGTATTACGGCATATTGATACTGTGCTTCAATCAAGTATGTATTACGTCTTAGAAAAATATCCCCTTTTCCAGTCGTCTGTTATTTTTATCAGATATTTATTTAATCGAATAGTTCGTTTCATTTTGATTCTTTTCTAGCCGTACCCGGCCAGGCATTGCTAAGGCTCAATCTTATTCATTGGAAAAGAAAGATAAGAGAAAGCATACGTTTTTAATGTGTTTATTTTCTCAATACTTGTAAACAAACGATAATATTAAAAATCTTACAAAAACAATGCAAACAAAAACAATAAAATTATTTGAGATTGATAATTAAAATGAATAAAAAATGAATTTATTTTATAATGCGAAAAAAAATCTGCATAATGTTAATTAAAACAAAATTAATTTGTGTAAATAAAATTTTCAATTATGCTTTTATTTCCAAATCAAAATTTTTGACCAAATTCGAGAGAGGAAGATAGAATACAACGCCTAACAAATTTGTCTTTGCAAACAATTTTCGCCTCTTCCACATTCATGCATACCCGCCGATTACTCCGACATCTGACCTGACTGACTATAATAAAATATGGCAAATAATGGTGCATGATTACGCTAGTTGAAGTGATTATTTTATACACATATGACAACTACCATCATATCCATGATTGATAACCAAAATACTCAAATTTTGGAACTCCTAGATATATCATTAATCTCATGACATGATCCATATGAGTTCACAACAGCCATCTATGTAGGATTGAGAAAGCTTTTAATTACCAGAGACCCTTTTATTTGGATGTATGCAAGATCCGAACCCCGGATTATTTTTACATACTGGGAAACTCTTAAAATTATGATTTTCATTTTATTATACAGCTTAATATTTAAAAAAAATAACCGCTTAAATAATTCTTCATCTGTGTGTAGATGTCAAAGAGTCAAGTTATTTATTAAACACATGCCATTATGAAATGTATGTAAGACTAATTTTACATACTACAGTATCGAACAGATTAATTGAAACAATTTTTTTTTTTTTTTTTCTATACCCTCTAAAAAAATGTTTTGGGGGTGTTCCTCGTATTATGGACCAGGGCTGCTTCTTTCAGTGACTGAGATGATGAATAGCGAGAAGTATCACCCAATTCTACTGGAAAAGATACTACCAGAGAGACAAAAACGAAGGTCAAATGGTAATGGAATATTTCAACAGGATTTAACCCCCTGCCGCAAATCCATAAATATTATTAAATTTCTCACACAAAAACTTATGTGAGAAACTTCATTTTAATTTTATTTCATTTATTGTTTCGGCATTAACTTTGTGGTAAGACATGTTACAATGATTAAAGAAAACACTTGTATATATATTATAACACTTGAGTTTTATTAAAGACTACATGTTTCAGAAGTTAAACTTCCATCATTAAGGTCTGCATAATAACTAAAATATAAAATATAAAACTGTTCCATAAATAAGGATAGGGGTGAGTTATGGGGAGGGGGTTAATAGTTATAGTTATTATACAGACCTGAATGATGGAAGTTTAACTTCTGAAACATGTAGTCTTTAATAAAACTCAAGTGGTATAAAACAAGTGTTTTCTTTAATCATTGTAAATTTCATTTCATTTGAACAAAAATTTGTTTCAAATTTGTGTAACTAATAAAAAAAATATTTTCCAAAACTTTTTACGAATATACGACAAAAAAGTTTTGTGTCAATTAATCTGTTCGATACTGTATGTCCCTACATCTCTTGTCTATGTAAGTAAACAGTCGAATCGGCCATTCAATTAAAGTCAAACAACAAATGAATTGCGGTCGAACAAGCGTGTTGGAGATCTAAACTGAGAGTATTTTGAGGGTATTATGGCACCAAGTCTTAACGCGAACTGGCCACGTACGAGTACTAGGACGGAAAATCAACCTTAGTGCGTTCATGATTTTCTTTTGCCTTGGATTTTAAACAGGCGCTTTAGACCCACTGCCATCCCTTATAGGACCTCTGTGTGGCTTGATTATATTACCGAAGGTCTCATTGGGTGCTAATCAGTTTTATTAAGGCAATACACAAAGGTCTAATTACATGTTTGCAACTTTGTAAATGCTTCGAGGGTAAATGAAGCTTTCGGTTTTAATTGTAAATTAAAGCACTTTTTTACCACTTGAGTTAAATCTATTTTAACGAATAATTTCTGAAGCCACAGATGCCTTATTTGAAGCTTTGAAGCTGAACTTTGAAAATTTAGAAATCCAAAAAAAATACTTAAATTCTTATATTAATTCAATTTTGTCCGCCTCCGTAGTGTGATGGTCAGCACGTTCGGCTGCCGTTCTGGAGGTCCCAGGTTCGATTCCCAAGGGGGGTCAAATAAATATAAGTGATTTGTTTCACTGTAATATTTATTCAATACTACCCTGGACTGGTACCTAAAGGAGGGCTGATCACCTTTCCTTCATATGTAAACGATCAAGAAAACACTGTGTTTATACGACGCAGTGCCCTATGCACCATTGGGGTGCGGATAAGGATTTTATTATATTATTATTATTATTAATTCAATAAGTAGTATATTTTATTTTGAGAAATAATTTTTTTTTTTATATTTTTCTTTGTTGAAGACATTATAATGTGAGTGGATCAAAAATCAGTATTTTTATTTCTCAAAATAATATATCACTATGATCCACAAAGTTAATTTTTTCAGTATTCCAAATAAATTAATATATTATTTCAAAATTTCTCACCTTTGCTTTCCATTTTTCCATTATTTTCTCCCTCTAACTCACCCCTCCTCGTCACTTACGCCACCGCACTCTGTATTTGCAAAGGTTCTTAGCCTGTTCCACATTCAAGCATCTCCTCATACATACCCGCCAATTATCCCGACTTCTGACCTGACCACTCCCAAAGTATTTATAATATTTTATCATTTCAAGTTTTCCTCGGTCTTCCTCTGCTCATTTTTCCAGTAAAATTTCGTCTCATAAATTAGTTTTATTTTTCACACATTCGATTCACATGTCCAAATCATTTTAACACACTTTATTAACAGCGAACCCTTACTTTAGTTATTATCGTTAGTTTACAATATTTTGAGTGTGTCCAAATACTTATTCATTAATCTGGATTATCTCAAATTAGGAGAAATTACAAGAGAAGTATAGTTGTCAATCATGGGTGAAATTGGTGAATGTTGCACGTGTGTAGTGATCACTCAAACCAGCCTATGATGGTCGTAAGACCCGTAAATCCCCTGACATCCATATTCTTCTTTACCTACATATGTTGAGTGTCAACAAAATAATATTCACACTAATGTTTTAACCCCTATCTGTGACCAATGACGCAAGAGGCACTGCACCGTTTTGACACGGTATTTTATTGATTAATTGGCAGGTATTTATGATTTCGTCTGCCTCCGTAGTATAATGGTCAGCATGCTCGGCTACCGTTCTGTAGGTCCCGGGTTCGATTCCCAGGGGGGTTCAAATAAATATAAGTGATTTTCCACTGTAACATTTATTCAATATTACCCTGGACTGGTACTTGAAGCGGAGGACTGATCACCTTTCCTGCATGTGTAAAAACGATCAAGATAACATTGCGTTATATGACGCAGTGCCCTATGCACCATTTGTGTGCGGATAAGGGTTTTATTATTATTATTATTTATGAAGAGATACGTGAATGTGGAAGAAGCGAAGATTGTTTTAAATACAGATTGGTGTGGCATTCTGATATCTCTGCCTACCCCTGCAGAAAGCAGCATGATGGTTAGTTGGTTACTTAATTAGTTAGATAGAGGTCGTTCTTCCCACATTTCTAAATTTAAATTATCCCAGACAAGGCAACTGTATTGCGTCACTAAGAAATTGAGGCAAATATTGTTTGAAAATAATAAAGGTTTCAGCCTTCAATTATATCCCTTTGATCCTCGGAATAATAACGTCACAAAGCGTCGCGGAGTCGAGTGTGTATTCCCTAAGGTCTAGGGCGTCACAGCCTCTTCACAATTTTGTCCTTGTTTGCGAGGATTAAGGGATACGCTACAAAGGTCGGGCACGGCTCGTACTGTGAATAATATTATCGGAGACACCTCTCGCTGTGATTTTGAAATACTATAATTCCACCAAAGCCATACCCTTAAACGTAATATTATTACTCATAATTAATTTGAAATTGAATTAGTTTTATATAAATTATAAAAGTTAAAAGAAAGAAGTATTTAAAAAAAATAATTTACTTCTAACTTTTATCCGTACTCAATGGTGAATAGGGCACTGCATCATACTGACGCAGTGCTATCTTGATCGTTACTTACATAAAAGGCATTTTACTTAATAAATAATAGTTAATAAAATAGGTCTGCAAAAAATTATTTTACTTCTAACATTTAATTTTTATCCGTACTCAATGCTAAATAGGGCACTGCATCAAATTGACGCAGTGTTATCTTGATCTTTACTTACATGAAGGCAAGGCGATCACTCCTGCGCTGAAAATAGTATTAGTAAAAAAAGGTACCTAGTCAAAATTCCATGTTGCGTATTTTCAATATTATGTGGCGAAAAAATCCACCAAAAAATAATTGTATTCATGACCATAATGAAAATGAGTTTCATGTTTTTTCAGGCATTTTCAGCCCCCCTGAATTTGAGTTTCACTTCAGTATGTCTTCATTTCAGCCCTAATGCACGACCTTCCACCCTGTCGCGCCGGATAGCTTCCCAAAGCCTGGCTCGTGTGCAAATTACAGCCTTTGGACATTATTTCATGTTAGCATCAAAGACGACGCAGTAAAGTATTTCGGAAAATTCGCGAGTAAATAATATAATAATATACGCTTAGTCCGTTTGTAATATTGGTATGTCCGTCAGACTGCGGATCATTATATTGACATTTTTCTAAGCTCCGCATATGAAAGTAACAATTTTGATGATAATAAAGTGTTTGTAATTAAACCTTTTCATTCAATCGTGTCAAAATATGAATATTTAAAAAAAAATACAATAAAACATTGACTCCATTTATTTTATCATATATCTAAAAGTATCGTTTATAAATGAACGTAATTCAAATATATAACTCATTTTAACAACATTTTACCCAAAAATTTTATACAAATCTTCTTTATCTATTTGAATAGCCAAACCATTTTTTTGACTTAACGCAATTTTACAGTTAATTATTATTTATTCGCCCGTTACGTTCTTTATTTGAGTTAGCACAAGTGCTGAAGTATTTCACGCTTAAATATGTACCCAACATTATAATTTGCATAATTAAATACTGCATTATATAATCTGCGTACTTAAATTATATAACCCACCAAAGTCCGCATAAAGGTAAATCTAACTCGGTGTATTTTATTTATTTGACCTAAAACGATACGCAAAAAAACTGCATTGTTGTTTTTTCCAACAATTTTTTAAGTGTGCCCAAATTTTTGTTCGAGTAAATAACTTATATGACATGACTCAATGCATTAATTTGACCTTAAACTATGCGCAAAAATATTACATTGTTAATTTTTTAACAATATTTTAAGTGTGCCCAAATTTTTTATCGAATAAATAACTTATATGACATAAGTCAATGCATTAATTTGAGCTTAAATGATGCGCAAAAAAAACATTACATTGTTAATTTTTAACAATATTTTAAGTGTGCCCAAATTAGTGTTAAAATAAATAACTTATATGACATGACTCAATGCTATATTTGAGCTTAAACGGTGCTCACAACAATATATTGTTAATTTTTTTATAAATATTTCAAGTGCGCCCAAATTTTTGTTCAAATAAATAACTTATATGGCATGACTCAATGCATTAATTTAAGCTTAAATGATGTGCAAAAACATTACATAGTTATTTTTCTAAACAATATTTTAACTGTGCCCAAATTTTTATTCAAATAAATAACTTAAGTGAGATATCCCACTAAGTCCACATAAAAGTACATCTAGCTCAATGTATTAATTTGAGCTAAAACGGTGAGTAGAGCTGATTGACGCCACCAAATTTTGCACAGTATACAAAAAAAATTAACAATATTTTAAGTGTGCCTAAATTTTTTGTTCTAATAAATAACTTAAATGATATACCTAACTTAAGTCCGCATAAAGGTATATCTAGGTAAATGTGTTAATATGAGCTAAGTAATTTTTGCACACTACGCAAACAAATGCATTAAATATTTTTTAACAATATTTTGAATGCGCCCGAATTTTTTTATTAATATTTTAACAAAAAAAAAGGTTTTTAGGAAATCTTAATATTTTCGAAAAACTCTTAAGTGGGACTCAACCCGAAAATTTGGACACACTGTTAAAGAATGAATTTATTCCACCCCTAAATTTTGTGGTTCGATGAAACAATGTCCCGCGGCCTAGGCCTTCGGATGAATGCAATCGTCCCTACCCCCTCACTTTCCTGCTACCCTGTTACATTCAGACCTCCCACATAAGGGTGGCTCGTTCTGCCTGCGCCTGTACAAATGTTTGCACCTTTATTATGCCGGCTTGGTGACGTCACGGACCTCCGGAGAGTCAGTATCGTTATCTCCCTTAAATTCCATTCAAAACAAGCCGGCATACAAATGAGGACACCAGATGCAAAGCCAGCTCTCTCCATTTTGTTTTTTTTTTTTTTTTAAAAACTTTATTTGCTCGAAACAATAAGAAATGTGGTTTTTGAAAGAAATAAATATCAATCTAGGTGAAAAGTAGTTGTAAATGATATTTTTCTTAGAGGAATAACTCGCCAAACCTTTAATTTTAGAATCTTTCCTGAAAAAACTGTTTTTTGAGTTGATACTCTTTTGATCTAGGGGTGCGATATGGTATTCTCGTATCCGCGTAAATATACGTAACGTATTCTGTATGTTAACTGGAATGGTATGCATATTGTAAATCCTATGCATTTTATCACCGTTTGGAATTTACATATTATGGAACTAAACGTCCTGTTTAAAGGCCACCCGTTGAATTCCAGCCCTTTTCAGGTACTTTCCTGAATTCACTCGCGTTTCTTCTATATAAATGAATATAATACTACAGTGTGATATTTCTAATCCGAACGTAAATCGAGCAGTGGCTTTTTCGGATTTGAAAATCGTTCGGATTACTGAATGTTTTGAGAAAAAAGAGAGAAAAAAAGGTATTCTCAACATTTTGAGTATGTCCAAATACGGGTTTTCTTGTTCACAAATATGGGTTTTCTTTACTTGGAAGCTATTTTTTACATGTTGACATCTCAACTTAGATGAAGAAGAATATAAATGTCTGGGTATTTACAGGGCTTACGACTTGTCAAAGGCTGGTAAAATTATCACTTTACACGCGTGCAATATTTACCATTCTACCCTTAATTAAGGCCAATTGGCAGCCACACTACATAAATTTTTGGCACTCTTAGACAAATTGATCCATCTCATGATCTAGTACATATGAGTACACTACATCCATCTTTGTTGGACTCAAGAAAGCTTTTATTAAGCAGAGACTCTTTTATATGTATGCAAGGTCCAAATCCTGGATTATACTGTGATTATATCACATGCTTGAGACCATCCTAGATGTTTTGCTCAATTGAAAGGGTCTCTGCATAATAAAAGCTTTCTCAATCCAACATAGATGGACGTTGTGAACTCATATGAACTGTCATAAGATCGATCAATTGAAATCAATATTTTTGGATAGACTGTTGTTTAATCGATTTTTAATACTTGCATCACTTCACAAGCATTTTGAAAATGCACATATTGGAAAAGTGTGAATTATATTTTATAAAATAAAACAACTCTGTTTTTACTACTTTTTATTGGTACACTTTATCCAACCAGTTTCGACAAGAACCTTGTCATCATCAGGGTTTATGTACTTAATTCTAAAACATTAAAATACTCATAGTTAATTACCCTTCCCATACCAAAAACTTCCACACACACCGTACACCATATGAAAATATGAAAATATTTAGGAGTTTTTTTAATCATATTTTCATATGGTGTACGGAGTGCGTGGAAGTTTTTGGTAAGGTAAAGGTAATCAACTATGAGTATTTCAATGTTTTAGAATTTAGTACATAAACCCTGATGATGACAAGGTTCTTGTCGAAACCGGTTGGATAAATTGTACCAATAAAAGGTGGTTAAAAACAATGTTTTTATTTTATAAAGTTTATAAAATGTGCCACAAAGTATCTGCGAAAAGCATTCAAGAAATGAATTATATTTATTTTTTCCCTTTAACCAGATGAAGCCACAGCGACGCGAGGCCTACAGTACAATTTTTGTGTACAGCGTGTTATTCAATAAGAAAAAAAAGTTATTCGTGTTTGTATATGGAAGGATTAAAAGTTTAAATTGGCATCAGTTTACCCGCGCTACGAGACGCCAAAAGTTTGTAGTCAGAGAGCGGATTTATTGCCTTTTCGAGAGATATTTATTGCGAATTTTAATTGCGTTAACGGTGTCATCTTGCTACTTTGTAACTCGCATAATAAATATTTGGTACTAGAACAAATTGAATCAAGGCAAGGGGGGTGATAGAATTTCCACCCAATTATGACGGAGACAAAGTTAAAACAAATTGACGTAAAGTTTACGCGAATTTATTGTTGCTCTTGCTTATTGATAATACAGGGTCATCGAAAAATAATGACAACATTTAAAATAACTTTTTATAAAATAAAAAATAAAACATCTCATTCTTCCTCATGAGCCCTCTCTCCTCTACTGCTGGATACAGGCCCCTTCCGTATCTATATTTTCGGAAGCGGAGGGCTGATCACCCTTCCTTCGTGTGTTAACGATCAAGATATTTCGATTTATATGATGCAGTGCCCTATGCACCATCGGGTGTGGATAAGGGTTAGAATAGTTATTTTAAATGTTAGTATTATTTTTCGATCATTTTGTGTAATACTAGCAAAATTGTTGTTTTACAGATAAATTCAGTGAAAAATGTGCCAATTAAATACCGCGTACAGTAAAAAGAGGGGTGAAAAGTCATTTTCGTTTGAATATTTTAAAACGAATTAACTTACTTACGATCGCGCCGCTTCTCCACAAGGGTAGGCAGAGATAATACAGCTCCAGATAAATATGTATTTGCGAGCAATCTTCGCCCTTTACACTTCGATGCAGCTTCATATATACCTACCCGCCGATTATTCCGACTCCTAACCTGACCACTTTCAAGTATGAACTTGTAATGCTAAATGCCGTCAAGTTTTCTTTGGTCATATTCTACTTATATTTCAAACTACATTCGTTTTAAGGTGGAGACTGACCGGAGCATTACGTCGTAACGTAACACGTTACGATTCGAGCATTCGTATAGTCAGTACAGCGAGCCGAGCGCTCCATCTATAGTTTCGGATGCTCGCTGATGCTCGCCGCGAGCGATGTTACGACGAAATGCTCCGGTCAGTCTCCACCTTAAAACGAATGTAGTTTGAAATATAAGAAGAAGAAGACCAAAGAAAACCACCTTTATATATTGATTTAACCCTTCTTTCTTAACTCATTCGTAACAATGAAAGGGTAAAAAAATTCAAATAACTCTTTTGAATTTTTCAGTGCTTTTTTTGTTCTTTTTTTGTTAAATTTTCAACATCGTGTATTTTCATATTACGTCCGCTCTAGCGATATTTTTTCCTTATACTTTTTACGCGTTAATTCGAATGGATCGCTTCGTTCCACCGCACAAGGGTTCGCCAGGATAATACTCCCTTACATGGGAGAATGTAACACTTCTCGTTGTGGCGGTATTGACATTTCACCATTAATCTACTTCAGTTACCCCCGCCCACGCCCCCGCCCTACCGCGACTTGCCCCAACAGCGAGATCACTTAACTTGACTTTTGGATAATATTATGGTCGTTCTTCATTTAATCTAATCAATGTCTAACTTTCGACGAATATATCAGAATAATTCAATAAAAACGTATTATAATATGTACATATATATATATATATATATATATATATATATATATATATATATATATATATATATATATATATATATATATATATATATATATATATATATATATATATATATATATATATATATATATATATATATATATATATATATATATATATATATATATATATATATATATATATATATATATTAATAAATAATAATAAAACCTTTATCCGCACCCCAATGGTGCATAGGGCACTGTGTCATATTGACGCAGTGTTATCTTGATCGTTTACACATGAAGGAAAGGTGATTAGCCCTCCGCTTCAGGTACCAGTCCATGGTAATATTGAATAAATATTACAGTGAAAAAATCACTTATATTTATTTTACCCCCCTTGAGAATCGAACCCGGGACCTCCAGAACGGTAGCCGAGCGTGCTGACCATTACACTACGGAGGCGGACAGATATATATATATATATATATATATATATATATATATATATATATATATCCTAGTCATACAGGAGAAACTGACCAGGTGCATTTTTTACAAAACTTGATGACTATATATTGATATAATACATTGACTTGTTAAAAATGACTAACTGCGTTGATGTTTATTTTTTTGCCAAGCAAAAGTGACTTAAATGGCCCTCCTGAACATTTTACATTTTGTTAGTTGGTCACTTTCTCCTGTACGACTACGATAAATATAAGATATTCTCTTGGAATTATATTATTATTTTTGTAAATTATCTAATCAAAATTTATTAAATGAACACTCCGTAGCAAAAATTCATACGGAAACAGTTAAATTGTAAGTACCTAACTACCATAACCGAAGTGTAGTGTTATTTTTTTTACTGCACTGATAAAAACAATCAATATCATTATCAGGGTAGATTATCAGAGCGGATTGGTTTGAGACTAAATAATTAATTTACTGACAGATCGCAGATATCGCTCACTCCTTTCAAGAACGTCATAAATCATAAATCGACAATTTTCAGTTGTGCATGTTTTCGGAATGCCCAGCAAAAGAGGCATATTTTTCACTTAAAATTTACCCGCCACAGGGCAGAAAGGGTTGTTTTTGCATTTTGAAGAAAAGGTATTGTTTAATTATTTTTTTTAATGTGCTGAATATTTTTCAAATGGAGAAAAAGCCTTCAGGATTTACCTAAAAAGATCTGTTGCACAGTAAAAAGTTCAATAAGTGGCTTGATATTTATTTTCAATACATTGTATTCTATTTTGAAACTTTAAAAACGTTCTCCTGAAAAATCAAGTTTTTTGATTTATGACGTTCTTGAAAGGAGTGAGCGATATCTACTTTATTAACCCGGATAAACTTATAGCCAGGTCATTTAATTTACAGCGGGTCAATAAAATAGGTTAAACTCGTCAATATGTCATCAAATCGGAAAATTTAACAGATCCCGACTCGACATGCACTTAAAATAAGATGAATTACTCCGAGAACCAAAAATAAATTTTGTATCAAGTACTTATCAAACCAGTGCGCCACTCGCCCGCAGAGGTGGGCAGACAGAATAGAACGCCAGACAAATCTGTCTTTGAACACAATCTTCGCTTCTTCCATATTTATACATACATCTTCTCATACATAAACACCAATTATTCCGACTCCTGACCAGACCAATTTGTATTTGAATCACTGGATCATGCTATGTTTTCCTCGGTCTTTCCCTGCTTCTATAAACAACCACATTCACCTCATAAATTTGTCTAACTATCCTTTCTCCCGCCTGCGGCAAGCACGCATACTCTGAGAAACGTTTGTGTATCTTTGTGTATTGTGTATTGTGATTCTATCTATCCGAGAAACGTTTGTGTATGTTTGTGTATTGTGTATTGTGATTCTATCTATCTGAGAAACGTTTGTGTATGTTTGTGTATTGTATATTGTGATTCTATCTATCTGAGAAACGTTTGTGTATGTTTGTGTATTGTGTATTGTTATTCTATCTATCTGAGAAACGTTTGTGTATGTTTGTGTATTCTGTATTGTGATTCTATCCCCGATTTTTTTTACAATTTATTTATTTCCGTCACTGCAAATGAACAACTTTATATTAAAATACTTTTATGAAACACGTAAAAGTATTACGGAGGAAAACAAAAATTTTGAGCCCGTATCTATTATAATGTATGATGATATTCAAAGAAATTCATAATCATAATACACGAGGACATAACAAAATACATGTGGAGCCGATAAGCACTACTAAATTTGGAGTAAGGTCCTCAAATTATATTGTCAATACCCAAATTAACCAGCTGGCTGACATATATAAAATAAAACCCATTCGGGGATTCAAAATAAATGATCTGAGAGGGTACTTTATGGAAAGATATATATGTAGTGATTAGTCATATTTTCTAATTTTGTTTTTACCTTATGTTTTTTATATTTTCCTATTTGCTATATTTTTTTTTTATTTTTTGTATTTTCTCATTTGTTTATTTTCAATATGCTTCTTACCTTGTGCTTTCTCATTTATTTCTTTTAAATATGCTTCTTGTGCCTATTTATTATACCTGTCTATTGTTTTTATATTTTGCCATGTATTAGTATTAGTTTTGGTTATTTAAAAAAAATCTTTTTTGTAACATTGTTATTTGTGTTCCACTCTTGTTAACCGTAATCCCATATCCCAAAATGAGAAAAAGAAATTAATTATCGGGAATATTATATGTATATCGCTCACTCCTTTCAAGAACGTCATAAATAAAAAAAAGTTGATTTTTCAGGAGGACGTTTTTAAAGTTTAAAAATATGATACAATACTTTAAAAATAAATATCAAACCACTTACCCAACTTTTTACTGTGCAACAGATCTTTTTAGGTAGAACCTGAAGGTTTTTTCTCCATTTGAAAAATATTTGGAATATTTAAAAAAAAATAAACAAAACCTTTTCTTCAAAATGCAAAAACAACACTTTCTGCCCTGTAGCGGGTAAATATGTACTAAGTTAAAAATATGCCTCTTTTGCTGGGATATAGTACATTTTCTGGGCATTCCGAAAACACGCACAACTGAAAATTGACGATTTTTGATTTATGACGTTCTTGAAAGGAGTGAGCGATATATGATTTATGTATGTAATATGTTTCGAAATAAATAAAAAAAAAAATAAGTTGTAGTAAATACATATCACCGGGAGGGGAAGGTTAAAATAATGTTTACGGTGCGATATGGAGTATAAGTTTTACAAAACATCGGGTCTTTTACGAGGCAAGAACCACGCACATCAACGACGGAAAGGTAATAACTTGGAAGATAATACCCCGAATATAGGATTCGTGAGTCTAATAAAAGTTAAGCGGAATCATGATCGATCAGAGCTTTGACGATAAAATGTTTTACTAATTGCCAAACTAAGACGTTTTTGTTGACGTGGCCTTGGCGAACAAAACGCTCACTTCTTTCAACAACGTCATATATCAAAAATCGTCAATTTTCAGTTGTGCTAGTTTTCGGAATGCCCGAAAAATGTACTATATCCCAGCAAAAGCGTCATATTTAAAACTTAATATTTACCCGCTACAGGGCAGAAAGTGTTGAAGAAAAAGTATTGTTTTTTAATTTACTTTATATTTTTCAAACGGAGAAAATACATTCAGGTTTTACCTAAAATGATCTGTTGCTGATCTGTTTTACCTAAGAAATCAATAAGTGGCTTGATTTTTATTTTTAATACATTTTATTATATTTTTAAACATTAAAAACGATCTCCTGAAAAATCTTTTTTTTTTTAATGTGACGTTGTTGAAAGAAGTGAGCAAAAAGCTCTCGCCGATAATAATACAGTTGATTATATTTCCTAATTACGTTTGTATTTTTTTTTTGTTTACTTAAATTAAATACATTTATTTAAAAGAAAAATTATTAACGTATTTAAAATATTTTGTTACAGAGATCCACCAAGCCACCTTGTGTGTCTTGTCATTGGAGTTCTTTTTACATGCGTTTTTCGTCAAAACGAATATTAGCAAATTTTCAATCTAGTATTTACATATTAAATATCACCCTGAACTGGTACCTGAAGCGCAAGGCTGATCTCCTTTCCTCCGTGTATTTAACGATCGAGACAATAAAATTTCCATACAGTGCAGTGCCCTATGCACCAGTGGGTGCGGATAAGGGTAAAATGACTATACATGCATACATTTACATGTATATTTATATATTTGGGTTAATCGACTGCTGCTCTTGACAATAAGACCATAAAACTAAAAATCTATTATCGAAAATTTCATAAAACTACAAAAAATATCATATATTTTTATAATTTTTTTGTAGTTATGAAATTTTCGACTCAATTTTAGGCTCAAGCGGTAGCGGTATTACTTACATACATATGTGGATATCCCTACTGGTGACAATATAACAACACGTTTGTGCCTGTAAATATAACTATGTTGGAAATAAACGACACAAAGATATTCCTCTCTGCTACAAAACAAGCAAAAAAGTCATGTTAACCGATAATCTAGATTCCAATCCACGTCAGCGACATATCGCTTGTTAGACTCTGAAACACGGGTGGCCAACCCGCGGCCCGCGACGTCCTTACATGCGACCCGCGGTCATGTATGAAGAATATATTTTTAAACCATCGATATATTTGTGATACACGGTTTGATACATCAACAAAATTTATGCCCTCAAGTTTAATCTATGAGCCAAGTCATGCATGTTGTTGAAAAACAGTGAACATTATCCGTTCGTACGCTCTTCAGCATCGCTAATTTAAGACAATCTCAAAAAATCTCGGAAACCAGTAAAGATGTGCAACTCAAACTGTTGAAATAGATTTAGAAACGAAGACCAACTGAAATCTCGAACCGAGTGGTCATTAAAAATTGGTTTTATTTCAAATAAAATTGTTGATATTGTTTGATTTTTGTGTCCCAATTAATAATATCGATTTTTAAAATTTTTCTTAATATTTATTGAGAAAGAGAGAGGAAACCCTTATCCGCACCCCAATGGTGCATAGGGCACTGCGTCATATAAACGCAGTGTTATCTTGCCCGTGATACTCCTAGATACTCGTATATCATTAATCTTATAAAAAAGAGGCGTTTCCCAGTATATAAAATAATCCGGTTAGAATATTGCATACATCCAAATAAAAGGGTCTCTGCTAAATAAAAAGCTTTCTCAATCTAACATAGATGGCTCTAGTGAATTCTCATGTATATTGTCATAAGATTCATCGTATATGTAAGAGTTCCAAAAATCGAGTAGTGTGGTTGTCAATCATAGGTGAATGTTGCACTGTGTAATTTTTCCTTTTTAAAACCTTATCCATCCGCACCCTGATGGTGCATAGGGCACTGCGTCATATAAACGCAGTGTTATCTTGATCATTACATTACACATGAAGGAAAGATGATCAGCCCTCCGCTTCAGGTACCAGACCAGGGTAATATTGAATAAATATTACAGTGAAAAAAATCACTTATATTTATTTGACCCCCCCTTGGAATCGAACCTGGGACCTCCAGAACGGTAGACGAGCGTGTTGACCATTACACTACGGAGGTGTACTAAATGTATATAACTAGACAAATACATTTTTTGTTGGTTCAATACGTGTTTTCTTCTATCATCTGGTTGTAGTAATGTTTTTTTTCTTCACATTTACCCTGATAATACTTTTTGATTACCTTTGCATTCAAATTATCATAAAAAAATTAATAAGTATGAAATTCATTGTAAAAAAATATATTTTAAATTATTATGTCTGTATGCGGCCCTTGGGAAAATTTAAGGTCATCGTTGCGGCCCGGGGTGCAATTTAGATTGGCCAGGCCTGCTATAAAAATTCACAATGTGCCAAGAATCGCGGAACGTGACGCTGATAATGTGGCTCGCAGTCGATAGCCGAAATAACAAGAAACAAAATTTGAATATTGTATCACCGGAAAAATTTTAATATTTTTGATGTTGATCTTAACAAATAAACATTTTTCATATTATTTTTTGACATCTCATCAAGGATGAAGAAGAATATGGAACTTTACACACGTGTAACATTCACCAATTCTACCCATTATTGACAACCACACTACTCAAATTCTTGGAAGTTCTATATATATGAACCAATTTAGAAACCTTGTTCTTGAATCACTAGAACTGTTTTAAACTCATACAAGGATATGTAGTTAGAAGGAAATGAGAATGTGATTTTTTTTCATTGTATTTGAAAGAAATGGGTTAAATTGGCCATTTAAACTCTATATACAACGAGGGGTAAGCGATAAAAACTTCAACAAAGTTTACGAAAACTAACATAAACTTTTTTATATAATTTATTAAACGAAATATTTTATTATTTACTATAATATTTTAAAGCTTTCCACTTCCTTTCTGTTTTACCCTACAAATAATATTATATAGGGTGGTGCAATAAGTATTGACTTATAGATTTTTAAAAAAAAAGTTTATGGATATGGTTAGCACATTTGACTATTGTAATAGAGATCCCGGGTTGGATTCCCAGGAGGGTTAGAATGAGCATGTGTTTTTCCACTCTAATATTGACTTGATATTATCCTGGATTGGTACCTGATGTGCAGGACTAATCACCTTACCTTCAAATATTAACTGTCAAGATAACACTTCAATTATATGATGACTTCGACATGTATGTGGAGATATTTATAAAAATCTTGATTTTAATATAATATCTCCTATTTGGATCAAAAACAAATTAGCAAAAAATAAAATTTTTTGATTCGGCATTCACTTTGTGGTAACATCTTTCCATTGTTAATTTAATTTTTACTTATTTAATACCACTATTTCTTAAAATCTATTTTGACACGTGTTTCGATGCATTCCGCATTATTTTCAAATACTGAACGGTGTTTGAAAATAATGCGGAATGCATCGAAATACGTGTTTCAATACATAAAAAAAATAGTCGAATTTAACAAGTAAAATTTTAATTAAATATGCAAAAAAATCTTGCATTTTGGCATCCCAATGTAGATAAAAAAGAATATGGAAGTCTGGGTATTTACAGTAGATAAAACTCATCATACGCTGGTGATCACTTTATTACACGTGTAACATTCACCATGATTGACAATCACAGTACTCAAAATATAATTCACACTTCTTTTCACGTGTGAGTTCTTGGCAGCATCTATGAATGATTTTAGTTATCATTTTATTTGTTTGACACCCTTATTTTCACATTTAAAAACCGTCAACACCCATTTCGCCACCCTATATAGTTATACCATTAACTTTTGTTTCTTTATCCTTAACTTCGTTATATTTTCTGCGATTATTGTTATAAAATTTTATTAATACAACATCTCGAACGACGTCGTAAAATTCTTCTAAATTGGGTCATAAATGCGTAATTTATGTTCACATATCTATACGCTAATGCAACTTGGAACGGGATCAAGTCCCAGTTCCAATACAGAAATTTGTGCCAGGAATTAATACTGGTTCTATTGTTTTACTTGGAAGCTACATATTTCCGAAAATTTCCAGTTTTTTTTGGATCTTACACTGATTAAATATTTCGTACCGTATTTCGGTAATGTAATGGCACAGGGGTAAATCTGTCAAATTTTGTTCCACAAAACGTCTAAAATAGTGTATTTCATAATCTGGCAAAAGGATACAGCTGTAGTTGCAATACTTATTTAGTTTCTTAAAATATGTACATATAAAAATACATAAAACAAATGAGTTATTTTATTTCACAAGTTTGTTTTTGCTCTCCTGTAAAATTTGGTCTGAGACAGATATACCCCTTTGCCTTTACACTACCGATTTTACGAACTGTGAGATGCAACTTAATTTTTAAGCTGATAAAAATAAACGTAAAATTCTTGGAACCTCAAAATTAAAAGTTAATAGCTTACATAGAAGCTGAAGACTGCGAAGATAAATATACTGGCCAAATTGCGAGAAATCTAAACTTCACATACAAAAATTAATTTAAAAAACCCTCAAACCCCCCCCTCTATTTATTACCCTATCAACCTCCATAAATATAAACACCTAAATATTTTTTGCTTTAATTTTCACCTGTAGATGAAAACATCTGTTAATTTTCGAAACTAGTCGTGTATAATAAAATAAAACTCATTGTGTTTATAACAAGTGTTAAATTTTTTATAAAATTTTAAAAAAAGTTTAGGCTTTGCCTAGTAAGATATATACATAATAAGGAAAGAATCTTACAAACATTTCATGAAGGTTTCCACTAATTAAAATTACTAATTTTAACCACAGGTGTCGCCGGAAAAGTAGCAAACAGAAGGTCAAAATTTATTCACCGAATTTTAAAAAAAATTTCCTATTTTTATAATAGAATTGACCGTGGAAAGAGTGTTAAAGATCTTCAAAGCCATCAGGAAAATTTTAATCACCATAAACATCCATAGAATAGGTCACGACACCGTAGTGATAAAATCGATTTCATTAAAGTATTATTTGAAGTAACTATCCAATTTTAACAGGTTATATCGTATGTTTTAATATAAATGTTCCTTTTTAGGTTTTATGTGTTAGGTGGTCTCTCTGTGAACTAGACGATATCGTTTAAGACGATTAAATGAAAATATATCGATAAATTTAATGGAGTGAAAATAAACCTGCCGATGGAGCAGAATCAAGCACAATATAGATGTGCTCACTCCAATTGCCTTTTTTTCCTTTTCAATACATTATCCAATGAAACTCGTTCTCAAAGTCAATCAATTTTGTTCATCACTTTTAGTTTTGTCTTTTTAATTGGAAATGTTTTTAGTCCCGGAAAAAGAAACATTTCACATTCTACATATCGCTCACTCCTTTCAAGAACGTCATAAATCAAAAAACTTGATTTTTCAGGAGAACGTTTAAAGTTTTTTTGAACGTTTTTTCAGGAGACCGTTAAAGTTTAAAAATATAAATTAAAAATGAATATCAAGCCACTTATTGAACTTTTTACTGTGCATTAGATTTTTTTAGGTAAAACCTGAAGGTTTTTTCTCCATTTGAAAAATATTTAGTATATTTAAAAAAATAATTAAACAATACCTTTTCTTCAAAATGCAAAAACAACATTTTCTGCCCTGTAGCGGGTAAATATTAAGTATAAAATATGCCGCTTTTGCTGGTATATAGAACATTTTCTGGGCATTCCAAAAACACGCACAACTGAAAATTGTCGATTTTTGATTAATGACGTTCTTGAAAGGAGTGAGCGATATTTTATGTGTGTATTATATAGACCAGGAATTGCGCTAACACGTACTATTAATACTGACTGTGAAATGAAGAATTTATTGGCATGGTATTGTTAGACCAGTAACCAATCAATAAATCCTTTCTTTAACCGAAAATTAATAAAAGTATTTGTACCTATATGCCCTTTTAACTATTGTTGTCGCTGCACATGTTAAAACTATTACATAAGTACCTAGAATTGTATAGCTACATAAGGACCGTCAGTCCATTTATCTTCACATTCGTTTAAAAATGCAATAACTAGGTGTAACACGTGAAACAAACTTAGTTGACTCAAAAAATCAGTGTTTGGATTTAACATTTAATTCATAAATTAAAATGGAGTTTTACAAATTAAACGACAAAGTCAATTTGGGAAGGCCCTTCGGGCCAGCAAAGGGAGCCTCTTGTTTTGTAACGCCCTGGTAACGTGTGGTCTCGGTTTCCAGGCCTGCAGGTGCACAGCATCGAGCAGGGGGCGGGCATGCCGCGCGGGCCGGGCGCGGGGCGCCGCGGCACCGCCCCTGCGGCCGCCGGCTGCTGCTACGACGCCGAGTGCGCGCGCACCGAGGCCTGGCTGGACGAGCACCAGGACTTCGTGCACGACTACTTCCTCAGGTGACTACTAACTCACTTTTTTTTAAAGATGGGAATTGCTTTTATTATTTACCTTGCTTATTATGTACATTTTCCGCCTCTGTAACTTAATGGTCAGTACGCTCGGCTACCGTTCTGTCTCAGACCCGAATCCCATGGGTCAAATAAATACAAGTGATTTTTCAGTCTCATTTTTATTCAAATATCACCCTGGACTGGTAACTGAAGCAAAGGGCTAATCACCTTTAAAAATATTGTTACAAAAAATATTACACATTTTTGAAATTAAAAAAAAGGTGAATATTTGTGTTTTTATTATTCACACAAATATTTCAATTTTATACTATTTCTGTGAGCCTAAGTGGCTCATTATTAGAAATAGTTATCAAATAGTGGTAGTGTGGGTTCGAACCGAGAAACTCTGACTTGAGAGTCCGCGTCACTAACCACGGGACCACAACCCGACACATACTATCCAATTATTACAATAAAAATATGTTGCCGAGTATTCCATTGGTTTCCTATATTAAAGGTAATATTCATAAGTAG
Source organism: Brachycentrus maculatus (assembly GCF_059751285.1). NCBI lineage: Eukaryota > Metazoa > Arthropoda > Insecta > Trichoptera > Brachycentridae > Brachycentrus > Brachycentrus maculatus. The sequence continues at coordinate 642,323 of NW_028280832.1, read as the reverse complement.
GCGTGTGTGGCACTGCTGAATTATTTATCATTTCCTCTTCCGGTCGCCTTATTATTAGCGGTCATTAAATGAAATACAAATTCTACCTTCTCAGTTATTCGATTTCTTATTCACAGCCTTAACTTAAAAATAATTGCCTCTTGATTGATATCGGTTGTCGATAATGCCGATTCCATTTCTACTTTCTCAGATATTATACAATAATACGGTTGTGCGATTGAATGTAGACCGTTCGCTCTGCACTCGTACGCAATTATTTTTCAGGGTGCGTCATCATTTCGGAAAACTGCGTGATTAAGTATTTCAAATTCAGTGAAACCTCTATCTATCGTTCGTCAAATAATCGTTTTCCCGGATGTGTCGTTTATTTCTTCTATCCCGAATTCTTTCATACAAAAATTGATCGCATCGATCGTTTCTCTATCACAATTTTACCGTATTCATCGTTTGAAGTACCTACGCTGCAATTTTTAAAATTTTGTTTTTTTTTTAACATTCTTCTCAACTTTGTAATTTTTTTTACATTCGGGGATAATATTCCAACACGACAGATAGAAACTATTGAAAGCTTGTATGACGCAAGGTTGACGGATACAGCAGGAGAGGTTGATATATCGCTCACTCCTTTCAAGAATGTCATAAATCAAAAATCGTCAATTTTCAGTTAAGCACATTTTCGGAATGCCCAGAAAATGTACTATATCCCAGCAAAAGCGGCATGTTTTTAACTTAATATTTATCCGCTACAGGGCAGAAAGTGTTGTTTTTGCATTTTGAAGAGAATGTATTTTTTAAGTATTTTTTTAAATAAACTGTTTATTTCTCAAATGGAGAAAAAACCTTCAGGTTTTACCTAAAAATATCTGTTGCACAGTAAAAAGTTCAATAAGTGGCATGATATTTATTTTTAATACATTGTATTATATTTTTAAACTTTAAAACCGTTCTCCTGAAAAAATTTTTTTTTTATTTATGACGTTCTTGAAAGGAGTAAGCGATATATGAAGAGGATCCGCTGCCTGTACCTTTATTTTCAGAAGCATGCACACTCTTTAAAAGATTAAAAATATTCTTCTACGCACATTCAATAACTGATCCCGAAAACATATTGTTTGCAAAGCCGAAAATATACTGTTGGCTTACGGAATAAAAAACAGTAAAATAACAAATAATTATCAGAGATTATTTAAAATGCTATTATTTAAAATGCGATAAGGAAATAATATTTTAGAATCACTCATCTACGTTAATTATACCGTGTCGCAGTCTTCCACAATTTGAGACCCACACAAGTGTATCAACGATGTTACATTGAAGGCGATACGTTTAAAGAGAATTTCACGTTCAGATTTCCACATACTCCAAACACACCCCTCTTTCATATATTTATATCACTCTCATATTATGTATGGCCATTCGTTCACATTTATCCAAGTCGGTGCATTACCCAAAGTAATCATTTTCCTTTGAAAAACGCTATCGGTATTTTTTGCCCGAGTTACTCGTCGATATAACTTATCTCTGTAAAGGAAAGCCCTCGGAAAATGTATTTGATCAAAAAATGTGTGTTTTTTTCTTATTTCATTTCCTTGGTGTTTTCTCGTCTAGGATAATAAATTGAAAAATATAAAAAAATTGTAAGCAAAACAATTTGGTTAGAGCCATGATCTATGTACATACATATGTATAAAATAAATAAAAGCTCTAAATAAATAAAAGCTCATCTTTAAGATATAAACATGACTTTACAATACCAAAATGCAATACCAAACAATTCCATCAGAACTTCAAATATTTGAGAACTAATTACTTCAACAACCTTCCTACAGACAAAAAAAATTAAAGACTTTAAAAAGCTAAAAAATAAATTTAATGAATTTTTTCAAATGTTAATCTAAGAAAGAAAAAAAAAGAAAAAAATTATTTCAATAAAAATAAATTGTTAATTGTAAAACAAGTGTAAGTCCCTCTCCAAGCACAAGAGCTCAGTCTCTTTTTTGGAGAGAACTTCGTTAAGAACGAAGTTCTTTTCATTTTGAGATTGTTAGAAATGTTTATAAAATTAATTAAAATTGTGAAAACATTGTAACCATATTACATTAATAAAAAAATAATAATAAATAAGTATATAAAAAATACTTTTTGAAAGGTTTTACTTCGATCATCATTGCACAAAAGCAACTTTTTTACATTATTTTAACTAACTAACTAACTAACCATCACGCCGCTTCCCCGCAGGGGTAGGCAGAGAAAATCGAACGCCACACCACTCTGTCTTTGCAAACATTCTTTGCCTCTTCTACATTCATGCATCTCCTCATACATACCCGACGATTATTACGACTCCTGACCCGGCCGCTTTCAAGTATTTGACATACCTGATTGTGCCAAGTTTTCCTCGGTCGTCCTCTGCTTCTTTTTCCAACTACATTCGCCCCATAAATTTGTTTAACCGTTCTTTCTTCACTCATACGCTCCACATGTCCAAACCATCTCAACACACCTTTCTTAATTTTATCGATAATGCTTATCTCAGCCTTACATTCTTTCCTTATTTCATCATTCGAACATCTATCAAACATCGTTTTGCCACACATACGTCTGAGGGATCGCATTTCGACTGCATTCAGTCTGCTTTCATCCTTCTTTTGCCAACTCCATGCTTCGCTTCCATACATAAGGGTTGGAACCAGAACTCCACTGTGTACTGCCAGTTTAGCTTCGGCTGATAGATTTTTATTTGCTAAAACTGATTTTAGTGCATCTTGTCTGATAATAATTAAAATAAAATATTGATACCTTTAATTGATTTTCATAGAACTATTAATATTATTTATTATATAAAACACTGGATTGAACCCAAAATTTCACTTACGGGTTTGTTTCATTACTAAATTGTACGATTTGCATATTAACTACGCGAATTCCTAACTAGCATTATTAACCATTAATTTTTACAATGTAAATTGACTCGAAAAAAAATATTATATGCGCAATAAATTCCTAATACAAATAAACATTCCTATTGTTTCATGAAATTGACATATTTTAGACAAAGCTGTGTAAATAAAAATGCATAGGTACAGTATCGAACAGATTAATTGAAACAAAAATTTTATTTTTGTATTTTCTTAAAAAAAATTGTAAAATCTTTTGTTTATTAGTTATATCACAAATAAATATTTAATATAATCTCATTTGGGCTCAGTCAAAGATTTTACTCTTCTTGGCATCTTTTATATAAGGTTTTGGCACGTGGATGCCATTTTTTCGTCTCGAAACTATACCTGAATTATGGACAAAATGAGCTTTTGCACCGTAGTGCAATCAATTTTGGAGAGCCGATTCTTACAGATTGCCGATAGATTTTTAATTAGGTTTATTCGTTTGAAATTGCCATTACTAGGCGAAACATTTGTCAAAATATTAATTTTTAATGTGTTTTTGTTAATAAATAACTTAGTAGACTCAAAAAATCTGTGTTTGATTTAAAAATTAATACGTAAATTAAAGTATTATCCTTGTTTCTTATAGCAATGTGCTCTAATCACTGTGCTACGGATGTAGACAGTGGTGTGTCTGTGGTTTAAAGTGTTTACATTTTTCCTATCACTATTTGCTGTGAAAAAACCACAATCGTTTTCTGTAAATATTGTGATAATTTCAATATATCATGGTTGAAAAAAAATACTTGTACTTAATTTTATGTTTTAATTAATATTTACATGCAGGGGCGTGCGATCCATGTATGTACTTAAGCAGTGCCTACTCACAAAAAATGTAAATAAAAAAAATTAACAGCAATACGTGAGAACATACGAACCTAGTGTCGCGTTGTCATTGGACGCCTAGGTACATCATATTAAAAGCATGAATAACATAAATATCTTATTTTTGGTGAAGGTCTTGTGGCCTGTTTTTAAGAAGGATCAGCCTCCTGCGATATCGAATCTTAGCTTTCAATCCATCTTTTAGATGACCGCAGAAATATGCTTCTGAAAATATTTCGAGTGTGCCAAAAATTTTGTTTAAATTTTGGAGTTTTCTCGACTTGGATCACTCATTCGACTCACATTAACTAAAATTATTACATACAATACCACACAAAGGACAAATAATGGATAACTTCGACAATTTAGAAATCCAAAAAAACTTAAATTCTTGTAATAATTTAATAAATAATATTTTATTTCAAAATTCTTCACTTTTGCTTTTCATTTTTCCTTTACTCTCAAACTCCAACCCCCCCTCCCCCTAACTTACCCCCCTCCTTACTTATAGAACAGATCATTATTCATGCTTTTAGTTTATATTTAGACCTGAAGATGGAAGTACAGCTTCCGAAACTAGTAAGTTGTAAAAAAATAAGTGTTTTTCTTTTACAACGATAATTCGTAATGAAATAAAACTCAGAAAGTGGTATTTTACAAAGTGGTATTAAATTTTATAACAGTGGTATCATATAAGTGATTTTATTATAATCAATATGTCATTTCACAAAGTTAATGCCGAATCAATGAATTTTTTGTTGTTGTCTTTTTCTGTCTTTAAAAGAATTATTTTTGTATAGATGTCAGACCGTAACAATTTCATTTTTATGACCTGATTGATGGAATGATTATTCCGAAGCCGGTAATCACGAATAAGTGGGTTTTTTAAGTGGTATTACACAAAGTCAACGATGAATGATAAGGAAAGTGTTTAATTAAAAGCGTATTCACAGTCTACATAAATGGAGAGTTCAGTGTACATAAAATATGTAAAATGTGCATCAATATGAAACGGGAAGTCTACCCTGGTAAATGCTACCCCTAGATAATCGGTTTGCGTATGTAATATATACTTTTTCTAGGGGCTCTCCACATGGGAGAGGTCGACACAAGTGTAAGTAGACTATTCTAGCAGTAAAATACAAGTTTTATTATCGAACACGCCGGGTTTCTCGAATAAAACTTCTCCGCTGTCATCGATTTCGGTTTCCAAATTGTCTTTCGCGTCCGTAAATTTCAAATGAGTTTATCGAAAATATTCTTCTTGCGAGAACGAATACCACTCGCGCGTGAATGTGTCACGAATATCGACGTAGACTGTCAACGTATTTTGACATCTCAACATAGATGAAGAAGAATATGAAAGTCTAGGTATTTAAAAGGCCTAAGACGTATCATAGGGCTCTTAGAAAATTTATACCGTTTCCAATTATTGTTCACAAATTATGAATTTTTTTACGCTTACGAGTTATTTATTTAATTCTTTTCAAACATTATGACATAGGAGGAAGAATAATATGGAAGTCTAGGTTTTTACAGCGCTTTCAACCTGCTATACACTGGTTAAAGTGATCACTTCATACACGTTTAACACTCACCATTCCTTTTATTGACACCTTTTTTCACGTGTCGCTCACTCCTTTCAAGAACGTCATAAATCAAAAGACTTGATTTTTCAGGAGAACGTTTTTAAAGTTTAAAAATAAAATACAATGTTTTAAAAATAAATATCAAGCTACTTTTTGAATTATCAAATTTATCCAATTACATAAAATATGTTGACATAACATTTTGAGTGTGTTCGAATCCAAGTTATGAATGTGGGTTTCTTCACTTTAAAGAGTTATCTATTTATTGAAATCTAAACATAGATGAAGAGGAATACGGAGGTCTGGGTATAAACAGGGCTTAGGACCTGTCGTAGACTGGTTTTAGTGGTCACTTTATACACGTGTAACTATATATAGGTGTGTATACAAGAACAACGGAAAGAATCGTAGATAAATTTAAAATAAGAGTCTCTACCAAATGAAAAGTTTACTCAAGTCAACCATAGATTATTCCGAGAACGCACATCGCTCACTCCTTTCAACAACGTCATAAATAAAAAATCGTCAATTTTCTGTTGTGCATGTTTTCGGAATGCCCAAAAAATGTACTATATCCCAGCAAAAGAGGCATATTTTTAACTTAATATTTACCCGCTACAGGGCAGAAAGTGTTATTTTTTTCATTTTGAAGAAAAGGTATTGTTCAATTATTTTTATAAATAAACTAAATATTTTTCAAATGGAGAAAAAACCTTCAGGTTCTACTTAAAAAGATCTGTTGCACAGTAAAAAGTTCAATAAGTGGCTTAATATTTATTTTTAATACATAGTATTATATTTTTAAACTTTAAAAACGTTGTCCTGAAAAATCAAGTTTTTTGATTTATGACGTTCTTGAAAGGAGTGAGCGATATGTGAAACAGATCCAAGACAATTGCGTACGTACAAATTTCAATAATTTGCAATTTGGATGCTCAATAATGGGCAGAATGGTGAACTTAACGCAAGTGTATATAGTGACCACTTTACCCAGCCAAATGGTAATTAGTAAGCCCCGGAATGATCAGACTTTCATCTTCTTTCATGTAAAATAATCTATAAATGTTTCTTATCAAGTTGAAACACTTATAATACAAATAACTTAGCATACTGGGGTGACACTGCTAGACTCCTTTCAGGAAAGCGACCCAACTTTTGATGTGCGACAGTGTGCGTCGACGCCTTTCTCTCTCCAATTTCCCTTAATACTCGATTAAGCTCTATGTGGCATATGAAATAGTTTTCTAACTTGGATTTCTCTTCCACCGTCAAGTTGGGATTCCTCACAATCGTCTGAGGAATGTTCCAGTCATTACCTCCGTTTCAGCTTTGCCTTAGTTTAATTTCAAGGATAATATTGTCGTCAGACTGAATTTTCTGAATTTCCCTATCCTTTTATCTTATTATACAAAGGGAACCCCTACATCGAAGTTTTTTTTTTAATACATTTAATTTTTATTTATATTATTTTTTGACATCTCATCAAAGATGAAGAAGAATATGGAAGTCTGGGCATTTACGGGGCTTACGACTATCATAGGCTGGTTTAAGTGATCACTTTACACACGTGTAACATTCACCAATTCTACCCATTATTGACAACCACACTACTCAAATTCTTGGAAGTTCTATATATATGAACCAATTTAGAAACCTTGTTCATGAATCACTAGAACTTCACTTGAGACATCTATTGGTGAGATGTAAAGAAGCTTTTTACTAAGCAGAAACTCTTATATTAGTATGTGAGATCCGAATCCTGGATTATAATCACACACATGAGAAACGCCAGAAAATATCATTTTCATTTTTATTATTAAGCTTATAATTTGACCAGATAATTTATTTACAACATTTTGAGTGTGTCCAAATACTTGTTCACAAAATCTGGATTATCTCCAATTACAGGAGTTATTTTCATATTATTTTTTGACATCTCATCAAAGATGAAGAAGAATATGGAACTCTGGGCATTTACGGGGCTTACGACCGTCATAGGCTGGTTTAATAAAAAAAATGTTGTAATTTTTATTTATTTAATTTACGAGTAGTAACGAAAAATATTACAATTTTATTCATAAACCAGACATTTCTTCTTTTAAAACATCTAATACTAGTTACGCTGTGCCGCTCCAAAAAAAAACTTAGCTCTTGTGCTTGGAGAGGGACTTACATTCAATGCTTATTTTTAATACTGAATTAATGATATAAGTAAAAGTGTTTTTTCTTTGTATTATTTTTTTAAGTGTATTTTTTTCACAACATTTTGAGTGTGTCCAAATACTTGTTCACAAATCTGGATTATTTCCGACTAAAGGAGTTATTTTTCATATTATTTATTGAAATCTCATCAAAGATGAAGAAGAATATGGAAGTCTGGGCAGGATATATAAGATTATTATCCATGATTCGAACCTCACATACTAATAAAACAGTTTATGCTCAATAGCTTCTTTTCATCTCATCAATAGATGTCTCTAGTGAAGTTCTAGTGATTCAAGAACAACGTTTCGAAATTGGTTCATATTTCGATGCATTCCGCATTATTTTCAAACACCGTATGATGCGGAATGCATTGCAACACGTTTCACAATAGATTTTAATAAAAAGTGATATTTTCCAAGTAAAACTTAAATTTAAAAAAAAAAAAATTAAGTCGTTATTGCTACATAATTTATCTCTCTTTACGTTAGACCTTTTTTCTTTATCATGTAATTAAATGCGTCTTTTAAATTAAACAACGTGTCCTTGTAATTTTACTCGTCGAATCATCGATTATTCTCATCTAATTATTGATCATCGAATCGCTACCTATGAAGTTTCACTTCAAAAATACTTGAAGTAAATATTGTGACAAAAAAAATATCGATAAAGTGTTTCAAGCTTATTATACTGAGCGTCTGCCGGACGTAGAACGTGAAAATTCTCCCTTGCCTTTGTGAGATATTTGATTATGCGAGTCTGTGTATGCGCAACTGAGTAAATATAATAAAATCTATCCATAAATCACCGGCCGGGTGAGACACACATCTTTTGTAATATATGCAAATGTGAAAAGATGAAAACAAAAAATATGGTTTGCCCATTATGAATCACGCTTCAACATATATACAGGGTGGCGCAAAATTAATCACCTTATCGGAAGATGTTATAATTTTTGCGAATGACGTCGTACGTCAATCGTATTTGACATTTCGCTCACTCCTTTCAACAACGTTGTAAATCAAAAAACTGGATTTTTCAGGAGAACGTTTTTAAAGTTTAAAAATATAATTACAATGTATTAAAAATAAATATCAAGTTACTTATTGAACTTTTTGATGTGCAACAGATCTTTTTAGTTAATACCTGAAGGTTTTTTCTCCATTTGAAAAATTTTTAGTAAATTTAAAAAAAATTAAACAAAACCTTTTGTTCAAAATTCAAAAACAACACCTTCTGCCCTGTAGCGGGTAAATATTAAGTTAAAAATATGCTTCTTTTACTGGGATATGGTACATTTTCTGGGCATTCCGAAAACATGCACAACTGAAATTGACGATTTTTGATATATGTTGAAAAGAGTGAGCGAAGTGTTCCAGTACCGTTAGCAGTAACAAGGGTTATAAGTAATAAGTATATATGTATAACTGTCTGTTCCCCGTTGCAGGAAGGCGACCCGGCACGTGGTGGACGCGTGGCTGGTGTCGCACGCCACGCCGCCCGCGGGGGCGGGGGGCGGCGGCCCGGAGGGGGCGCACGCCCCGCACCCGTCCCCCTCGCGCTCGGGGGCCACCACGCCCGTCAGGTGAGTGCACCGCACCTGTTGGACGACTGCCACATCAGGGCTGCCACATTATTCAATTTGGCGGTGTTCATTTATTTTTTATTTATTTTAATTGTCCGGGAATCGTCTGCCTCCGTTGTATAATGGTCAGCACGCTAGGCTACCGGAGGTCCGGGGTTCGATTCCCAGGGGGTTCAAATAAATGTAAGTGTTTTTTTCACTCTTATTTATTTAATATTCATTCAATAATACCCTGGACTGGTACCTGAAGCGTTAATTTGAATTTCTACATTATAAACACTGTATGGTATCAATAACAAGAGTTTGACGGTGTATAAAATATAAATTGATTTTTAACACTAATAAACTGTCTTAAGGCTGATTACCTTTCCTTCATGTATTAACGATCAAGATAACATTTCATTTATATGATGCAGTTCCCTATGCACCATCGGGTGCATAGAGCACTGAACCCTTATTTCAATGAAAATTGAATATAATGTTATCGAGTTTTACAATTATAAATACTACATGAACCACAACAGTTCGACGATGAACAAAAATCAATCCGGTTTTTGAAACTGTCCAGGAGTGTGGCCGTACATAGTCGTCCAAACAATTTTATTCTCAAATGGACGGTCACGCTTATAACCTGGGGACATTCATTTCTTAAATGGCACATGTAGGTACTGCCATCTGTGGTTGATTTTAAACATTAAAACCACGATTTAGATTTTTATTTTATTTCACCCACAAATTTTATTTAAAACAAAGTTTGTTTGACGTCATTGTTAAATGATGCCGTCAAAGAAAACCCATGAAATAAAACATCGGTATTTTATATATTATCCATGTTTATTTCTTACGATTGCGGAGGGCATGTGCGAAGGCGTAAACTACAAAAGACGACCCCGCTTAAACTACATGGACCAAAATATCTCCGACATGCGCAGTCCAAGAGACGGGTGGAGGATAGAGCCTGTTGGATGTTGAAAAGATGACAAGGCGCATGTCGAAATCGGTTGACAAAAAGCACCAATAATAAAAGTGGTTAAAAATATATATATTTTTGTTTTAAACTTTATAAAATGTCCCACAAAGTGTAAGCAAAATGAGCATTGAAGATATTAAGTTCTTGAATGTTTTTCGCAGATACTTTGTGGCACATTTTATGAACTTTATAAAATTAAACAACTCTGTTTTAACCACTTTTTTTATTATTTGTACACTTCAACCTACCTGTATCGACAAGAACCTTGTCATCATCAGGGTTTATTAAATTCTAACACATTAAAAACATTAAAATACTCACCATTAATTACATTCCCTTACCAAAAACTAAATCCTAAATGTGATGATCCACATTTGGGATTAAGTTTTTGGTAAGGAAATGTAATAAATTATGAGTATTTTAATGTTTAACAATTTAATAAACCCTGATGATGGCAAGGTTATTGTCAAAACCGGTAGGTTAAAGTGTACTTATAATAAAAAAGTGGTTGAAACAAAGTTAAACCAATTTCGAAACGGTGTTCTTGAATCATTAAAACTTCACTAGAAAAAAAATAATAAAAATAATAAAAATATGAAACTTACTCCAATAATTGTAGAAAATCCAGATTTTGTGAACAAGTATTTGGACACACTCAAAATGTTGTAAATGATGTTATCAAGTTCTACGATGATAAATACTACATGAATCACAACAGATTGACGATGTACAAAAATCAATCCAATTATTAAAATCAATGATTGAAATCAATCCAATGATTTACAATGAATAAAGTGTTTTCTTTAATCATTGTAAAACAAAGTTGTTTAATTTTATAAAATTAATATCTTGTCCATTTTTTTTTTAAATCGCCACTGACTAAATGTAAAATAATGTACAGGGGATTGTGCCATCCCTGATATCCTCTCAGGAACATTGTCCTCAATACTTCGGTCGTATTTCCGAACTATACAAACAAGAGATTTGTAAAACTCGATTTTTTTTGGGAGGGTCACACTGTTTCCATTCATTGTATTGCTTCTGGCAAACATCGAGTGACTTCCACTTTTAGAAGTACCTTTTTAATTTCTGTATACACTTTTCATTCACTGCCCACATGATACATGCTTCGCTCCTATTCTCTTATATGGCTGTGAGAGTATTGAGAGAAGGGTAATTTTACAATTTCACTCGACTGATGGTGTTTGGCGGGAAGGGTAATTTTGCCTTTTCACTCGACTCATCGTAAATTGCGTGTAAGTCATTTTTACGCATGACTTTTGCGGCATCTTTTGATCTCATATCGATGTATACAGTATGGTTAAATTTTATCACTTCTTTTCAGAGATTTTATCTCTAATATGAGCGCGAATCCACCCGCAGGTAGTGTGTTTAAGATAAGTTATCCAGGAGACTAAAGCTGAGTTCCCAAATAATACAACACATTAATGCTTCTTTTTTTTCTTCTAACCCATATTCGCACCCAAAGGTGCATACGGCACTGCATCGTATTGATGCAGTATTATTTTGATCGTCACTTACATGAAGGCAAAGTGATCACCCTTGCACTCCAGGGATCAGTCCATGGCAATATTAAATTAATATTAGAGTGTAAAATGTTTGATATTTATTTTCATCTCCCTCTGGGAATCGAACCCAGGACCTCCAGCACGGTAGCCAAACACGCTAACCATTACGCCACGGAGGCGGACATGTTTATATATACATTCATACATGAACATTTAATTATTATTTATTAATTTTTTTATTCATTGACTGCCATGTCGTGGAATGCACTGACAAATTGCCCTTGAGATAGTATTTTACGAAAATGGCGCTTTACAAATTGTTAAAATTATTATTATACAATATTGTATTAAGGCGATAAGGACATATATTTATATATATTTTTATATATATTTATATATATATATATATATATATATATTTTTGAGTCATTTGAAAACGTTCCAGTAATTCGCGCCAAGCGCGTATTCCGCACCTAGGGAATTGTTCTTAATACGCGCCTGGCGCGTATGTTGCCTCCAATATATTAAAAATTAATCTCAAACTATATGAAAAAGAATAAAATCACTGAACCTGTACAATTACAATACGGGTATGCATATATGTAACTACGCAATGATATTTTAAGTCATTTGACACATTATCAATAATACGCGCCTAGCGCATATTTTTCATCGGGACAAATCTTAGATATACGCGCCTGGCGCGTACACTACCCTACATGGTAAAAATTAATCTCAAACGATGTGAAAAACAATATATTTCAATTTTCTATTTCAATTTTCAATTAATATATACATTACAAATTATAAAAAAAATAAAGCGTATACATTTTTAAAAAAATATATGCAAGAACTTTTGCTTAAGGTGTAGAAGAATCCCGCTTCGGAAAACTCCTTCAGACACATGGAACAGATCAATATCCAATGAGATATTGTTCGACGTTGCAGTAGCTCTCTCTTCCTACAGGCATAACCATCGGCAGGTTGGTCCTGTGTATGGGAATGTGAAACAATCTATGTCGACGTTGTCTTAGGTAACTATCGAGAACATACAGACTAATATTCCGGACAATTTCAGGATTATCAATCATACAGCGCAACAATCGATAAAAATGCGCAATCAAATACACTTAATCTGTATTATTTGTAAAATTATTTCATCGTTTTTTTTTTTCAGAAAAATATCCGCACACGAGTTCGAACGTGGCGGCCTCCTGAAACCCATCGTGAACACCATTGACGGCACCCCCACCTTCCTGTCCGCGGGGGCCGCGAGCGGGGGCTCGGGAGGCGGCGGGCCGCACGCCGGGGGCGTCGGAGCCCCGGGGGGCCGGCCGCAGCGCCGCTCCAGGCACGAGCTCCGCCAGCTGGACGAGAAGGAACTCATCTTTGAACTGGTAAATGCACTTTTTTTAAAAGATATTTATTGATATCTCAACATGGGTGAAGAAGAATATACTTACTTTCATCTCGATGTTATGTCGCATAAGGTCAGGGCACTGCTCACTTCCTGTGCATCTCTATGAGATAAAGTGTGTTACATCACGGTATTGCGAATGTGGACAAGATATAGGGGATGCAAACCATATGTTCTTTCAGTGTCCGCTCACAACAGAGGAGAACTTTCTAAATAGCTTAACACGGGCAGGAATCCAATTCCCCACCCAAGTATCCACCCTTATTTCTGAACCTTATTCTAGAATTGCGGTCATAATTTCTGAAATGATAAAGCCAAACGCATTTCAACTATAAAAATTTTAAATGTCGTAATTAATAATTGTTTTATATTACATATTTTGTTTGTAAATGAAAATAAGACTTGTCACCGGCAGAAACATCTTCTCACTAGGTGACTGCAGAATAAGAAAGAAAAAAAGTATGGGCATTAACAAGGCTGTATAGGCTGTAAACTTGTCATATGCTGGTTTGAGTGATCACCCTGTACACGTGTAACATTCACCATTCTACCCATAGTTGACAACCACAAAAATAGTCATATTATGTTTATATGTATTTTTATATATATATATATATATATATATATATATATATATATATATATATATATATATATATGTATATATGTATATATATATATATATATATATATATATATATATATATATACATATATATATTAATATATATATATATATATATATATATATATATATATATATATATATATATATGTATATATATATATATATATATATATATATATATATATATATATGTTTATATATACATTCATTTTCAGGTGAATAGTAAAACTGACAAGCAAAAAATTATTTATTAAATTTTTTTTATTATTTATGTTATTTAAAACGATAACAACTAGATTTTTGCTAGAACCATCTATGTGGGTGAAAATCTATCATAGAATTGCACAGAATGACTTTATACCAATATTAAAATAATTTATTTTAATCCGGTTTTAAAACATCCCATTTAAACATAACATTTTTTATGATATACAGATTTTTTTTAATATTTTCGTAATAAAAAAATGTAGATTTTAATTTTTATATTTATAAAATTTATGAAGAATGTAGTGACGAGTATTATTATCTTAATTTTTTACCGATATTTTTATATGATGTCCGCCTCCATAGTGTAATGGTCAGTACGCTCGGCTACCGTTCTGGAGGTCCCGGGTTCGATTCCCAGGGGGGGTCAAATAAATATAAGTGATTTTTTCACTGTAATATTTATTTAATATCACCCTGGACTGGTACCTGAAGCGAAGGGCTGATCACCTTTCCTTCATGTGTTAACGATCAAGATAACACTGCGTTTATATGCAGTGCCCTATGCACCACTGGGGTGCGGATAGGGGTTAGAAAAAAATTATATGAAGTTCTCAAAAACAAGTTGCATATTTTATTGAAGTTCCAAGTAAACATTTTTCTACATATAACAATTTTTCTATCAACATATTTTGAAATAAGTCCCGTGGTTAAATAAATAACCCATCTTTAAAAAAAATTCTCAATAAAGCTCTCAACAAAATCTCGAATAAATTAAACATTTTGTTACCATTGCCTCTCAAGCAACCCTATTAGCATTTTAAAGTGTTTTTTTCACCCCTGCCGTTTTTAATAACAGGCGAATCTTGTTAATTGGAATTTTTAATAAAGTCTTACAATATTTTTTGTGTGTTTCGCTTAAAATTTAAATTCGGCTGACTTAAAAGTAAATATATTAATATTTAAAGCACTTATTTTCAAAACTTTATTCAGATTACTAATAAAACACAATTTTTTTTTCGAAAATCAATTTTTCGAGTAGGTAAAAGAAATTACTTTTTTTTTAATCACTTTATGCGTTGCGTAATGAAAACGTAATTATATTGCCGACCGGTTTCTTACACAATTAATAATACTGAAAATTGTGCTCCTTAACCCTAGAACTAAACATTCGTCCACGCTACGACGCTTTTTTCCTAAAAAGTCAAGTGTACTTTCTCCCCTGCACCCCGCAACCGCCAGGCTTTGTTTACGGAACAGTGATTTATTGTTAAATGTCTCTTACATTCATTCCTTAAACTTAGTGTCATGAACCAGTTACCATTTTTAATAAATACTTTTGATAATTTTCACGTTTTTAATTGCGTAGTCCGCCTGACGAATGTTTAGTTACTATGTATCTACAAATATAGTTAATTATCTAGGGTTAAAAAAACTAAGGCAGTTTTTTTTTAGTTAGGAAGCTAAACTGGCAGTACACAATGGAGTTCTGGCAAAAGAAGGATGAAAGCAGACTGAATGCAGTCGAAATGCGATCGCTCAGACGAATGTGTGGCAAAACGATGTTTGATAGATGTTCGAATGATGAAATAAGGAAAGAATGTAAGGCTGAGATAAGCATTATCGATAAAATTAAGAAAGGTGTGTTGAGATGGTTTGGACATGTGGAGCGTATGAGTGAAGAAAGAACGGTTAAACAAATTTATGAGGCGAATGTAGTTGGAAAAAGAAGCAGAGGACGACCGAGGAAAACATAGCACAATCAGGTATGTCAAATACTTGAAAGCGGCCGGGTCAGGAGTCGTAATAATCGTCGGGTATGTACGAGGAGATGCATGAATGTAGAAGAGGCAAAGAATGTTTGCAAAGACAGAGTGGTGTGGCGTTTGATTCTCTCTGCCTATCCCTGCGGGGAAGCGGCGTGATGGTTAGTTAGTTAGTTAAAAAAAACTATGTGTCAAAGTTGCTTCAAAGATGGTCGAAATTTGACGATTTTGTTCTATAATTTTATTTACATATATTATATTTCTTATTATCATGCCAAAATTTATTAAACGGATTCTCCCGTCAAACAAAATTCATACGGAAACAGTTTTGCATCGTAAGTAACTAACATAATCGAAGTGTAGTGTTAAAAGCATTTGACTGCACTGATAAAAACTACCAACACTAAAAACGTGTGTGTAAAACAATGGAGCTACCGTTCTGGAGGTCCCGGGTTCGATTCCCAAGGGGGGTAAAATAAATATAAGTGATTTTTTCACTGTCATATTTATTCAATATTACCCTGGACTGGTACCTGAAGCGGAGGGCTGATCACCTTTCCTTCATGTGTAAACGATCAAGATAACACTGCGTTTATATGACGCAGTGCCCTATGCACCATTGGGGTGCGGATAAGGGTTCATTATTATTATTATTAAAACAATGGAGAATCGATTTTCTTATCCATAAAATATTTACCCATAATATAATTAAAATGTAACTTTGTTTTAAAATCACTATAAATATTTTATTATAACTTAATTATAATGTCTACCGGTTTCGAAGCTTACCACTTCTTTATCAAGACTGATTAATACTAGTTTTGATATATATAAAATAATAAAATAGAACCCATTCGGGGATCAAAAATAATTGATCTGAAAAAATACTTTATGGAGAGATATATATGTACTGATTAGTCATATTTTCTTATTTTGTTTTCACCCTGTGTTTTTTATATTTTCTCATTTGTTATATTTTCTCATTTTTTATATTCTCTCATTTGTTTATTTTAAATATGCTTCTTACCTTATGTTTTTCTCATTTATTTCTTTTAAATATTCTTCTTATGCCTATTAATCATACCTGTTTATTGTTTTCATATTTTGCCATGTGTTCAATATTTAAAAAAATAATTGGTCATTTAAAAAAAACTTTTTTGTTACTTTATTATTTGTGTTCCAGTCTTGTTAACCTTAATCCCATGTCTTAAAATGAGTAATAGAAATAACTCATCGGGAATATTATAAAAATGACTTATGTATATAATGTTTTGAAAAAAAAACTAATCATAAAATGAAAATTTGAAAAGTTAGCGCTTTAAATAAAAATTATAAATATTTACCTGTTTTATAATATAAGACTCAAAATACTTATGTTACTTAGTAAAACAAAGAAACAATTCTTTAAGTTTATCAGGACCTTAATAAAACTCACGTAACGTTACCAACTAAAAACATTTTTCAATAAACTCATTCGAAAAGGACAGTTACATATACAATAAAACATCCCGAAATTGTTTTTCTCATCCAATGAATATTCCCAGTTTATTGACATCATCTCGATAAATTGTTATTTTACGTCCGAATCCATTCGCAGTATTAGTATTCTTGCCACGAAATGTAAGTCAGATTACTCGCATTTCGTTGTAAGTCGCCCGAACGCCCCCTAATGAAGTCACATCCCCTATAACTTACCCCCGAGAATATCATTCAACAAGTTCCTGCCTTCCAAATACTTTCTACAAACAAAATTTCGGTGAGATCGAAAATCGTTATAAACCTTCCCCAATATCTTCTATAGGCATAGAAAAATACTTCGTCGGAATAATGAAAACATGTACTCGTACATAACAATTAACATAAAATATTACATAAAACATATATATCATAAGTTATTACAAACACAGACATACATACATACACAATTACGTATACATACATACATGCCTGTGTATGGACAGGCAGATAAAATAGTAATATAATAATCAGATAAAATAAACATATTAAGGATGGAGTTTATAATCAGATTCCACGTATTATGATGGGTCGTAGGCTGGTTAAGTGATCACCTTACACACGTGCAACATTCACCATTCTACCTTTGATTGACAACCACTCTAATAAAAATTTTGATACTCCTAGATACTCGTATGTCATGAATCTTATAAAAAAGGCTGCGTTTCCCAGTATATAAAATAATCCGGTTAGAATATTGCATACATCAAAATAAAAGGGTCTCTGCTAAATAAAAAGCTTTCTCAATCTAACATAGATGGCTCCAGTGAATTCTCATGTGTATTGTCATAAGATTAATCGTATATGTAAGAGTTCCAAAAATTTGAGTAGTGTGGTTGTCAATCATAGGTGAATGTTGCACTGTGTAATTTTTCCTTTTTAAAACCTTATCCGCACCCTGATGGTGCATAGGGCACTGCATAATTTCAACGCAGTATTATCTTGATCGTTCTGGAGGTCCCGGGTTCGATTCCCAGGGGGGTCAAATAAATATAAGTGATTTTTTCACTCTAATATTTATTCAATATTACCCTGGACTGGTACCTGAAGCGGAGGGCTGATCACCTTTCCTTCACGTGTAAACGATCAAGATAACACTGTGTTCATATGAAGCAGTGCCCTATGCACCATTGGGGCGCGGATAAGGGTTTAATTATTGTTATTAAGGTGAACAAGATCCTTTTTTATATTTTTTTACACCTTAATATAGATGAAAAAGAATATGCAAGTCTGGGCATTTACGGGGCTCTCGATCGTCATAGGCTGGTTTAAACCAGCCTAGATCACTATTCATTCAAACCCTTTTCCGCACCCCAATGGTGCATAGGGCACTGCATTATAAACACAGTGTTATCTTGATCGTTAACTCACGAAGGAAAGGTGATCAGCCTTCCGCTTCAGGTACCAGTCCAGGGTAGTATTGAATAAATATTATAGTGAAAAAATCTTACACTCGTATTCATTTGACCCTCCTTTGGGAATCGAACCCGGGACCCCTAGAACGGTAGCCGAGCGTGCTGACTATTATACCACGGAGGCAGACAAAGTGTAAAGTGATCGCTTAACCAGCCTTTAATTTAATAATACTTTTTTAATTTTATGTATTTACCCTCCAGAATAACCTGAATTTACGTTCGTTAAATATCTCCCCTCTTAAAAGGGTAGTTTTCAATTTACCCTTTAGGTAGTCTCGGCGCGGCGTTGTTATAGTAAGAAGTTTACCAAACTTTTATTCCTTTGCAAAGGAAAACTTGAACCTGTAACATGAGTTTGAGAGCAAGAAACTACGCTCATAAGTTTTTCATTAGCTATTACAATTTTCGTTGAATCTGATTTCATTATGTGCTGGAAACATTTTGAGAACTATAAATTGATTTACCTGCTAGATTTGGGATGTTTTTTTATAAGTTAGGAACTTAAGTAAATTTTTAAACGTACTGAATAAAGGTGGTATTATTGGAGAAAAGACTTATTCTGTATATTTTAATGGGTTACATTAAAATAACACATTAAAAAATGTGGTGATATCGATAAGGGTTGAAAACCATGATTTTAGATATATATATAAATGTATATATATATATATATATATATATATATATATATATATATATATATATATATATATATATATATATATATATATATATATATATATATATATATATATATGTATATACATATATATATATAATATATATATATATATATATATATATATATATATATATATATATATATATATATATATATATATATATATATATGTATATACATATATATATATACATATATATATATATTTATATATATATATATATATATATATATATATATATATATATATATATATATATATATATATATATATATATATATATATATATATATATATATATATATATATATATATATATATATTTCTGACAATACAAATTAGTTATGGTAAAGGTTTAAAGCATGATTTTTACATTTAAAAAATACACTCCTTATCATTCATTGTTAACTTTGTGTAATACCACTTTTATTACACAATGTGAACAATGAATGATAAGGAGAGTGTTTTATTACTATACTACAAAGTTATCAATGTTTTTAATACACAAAATATGATTTAATATTATTTAAGTATAGAAATGTATTTTTGTTAGTAAATTGAAATCATGTAGGTAATATTATTTCTTGAATGTTTTTCAATTCAATTTTTAAAATCACATTTTCATATGGTGTACGGAGTGCGTGGAGGTTTTTGGCATCGTAAGGTACTAAAGATTAACCTTAATGATGACAAGGTTCTTGTCGAAACCGGTTGGAAAAAGTGTACCACTGAAAAGTAGTTAAAACCAAGTTATTTTAAAAAATTCATGTACTTTTAATTTAACGTATTTTTTTAAGTCACCTGAATATGTTACCTTAAAATTTATCGAAATATTTAGGTGATCTCGCTTTTACTCATTATTTTCTTCATCATTTTTTTTATTTATTTAATATATTTACATTTTTATTTTTAACAATACATTTGAATCATTTATACCTATGAAAAAATTTTATATATCGATTCGTTGTGCGAATATTGTTTTATATTTAATATATTTTATCATATATTAAATATTGAGATAAAATACATTGAATAAGTATGCTATTTGATTGAACGTTCAATTCCATTCAGTATTTTTGTAATTTCCAAATCCAGGAAGCTACTGAAGCAATCCTTTTGAAATTCACCGTCGAAGCTTCCGCTTGCAGTTTCCTCGACTTAGAATCCACAAAGGCTGCCTCGCAGCATATATTGGAAGCGAGGAGTGCAAAGCTCTCCCAGACTCCGTTTGAATTCGATCTCGATAACATTTTGTTACGTAGATTCTACGATCCCAAGTATCCAAAACTGAAGACCTACAAGTTGTAAATCGATTGCACGAACTAAAACTAATTTGTTACTAAAGCTCTGCAGGTTAAGGAGGCATTTCGTGAATTCATTTTGATATATTTCTTACTTTTAAATTCATAGTTTAAACTTTTCTTGAATGCTTTTTGCAGATACTTTGTGGAACATTTTATAAACTTTATAAAATCAAATAAATCAACTTGGTTTTAACCACTTTTTATTGGTACACTTTATCCAACCGGTTTCGACAAGAACCTTGTCATCATCAGGGTTTATGTACTAAATTCTAAAACATTGAAATACTCAAAGTTAGGTTAGGTTAATTACCCTTCCCTTGCGACACCAAAAACTTCCACGCACTCCGTACACCATATGAAAATATGGTTTAAAAAAACGGAAAAAAACTCCTAAATGTTGTTTCATTGCGCATTGCACAGCGAATATGTCAACTCCGGATGACAACTTAATAAGCTTACATAAACCCTGATGATGACAAAGTGTACCAATAAAAAGTGGTTAAAACAAAGTTATTTTATTTTATTTTACATAGTTTAAACCCCATTTTTTACTTGAATTTAGCTGTACACTCACAAATAAACCATACATACTCGTTTTATCAAATATTCTCTTGGTTTTAGTGATCAAATACTTGTTGAGTAATACTTCTTGGAAAGAAAAAAATTAAACAGCAATCTATGCATTTTTGAGTCCATTAATGTAAATACGTAAACGTGCATACGAATTGAAAACTACAGGTGTCCTCATCTACAGGTGAAAATACAGTTAGTTTTTAAAATATTTTTTGCTCGTTATTTTTACTTTTCACCTTTGATGAAAACATCTGTTAGTTTTCAAAACTAGTTGTGTTTAATGAAATAAAACTTATTGAGTGAAATAAAACTCATTGGTAAAATACAAGTGTTAATTTTTCTTATATAATCAATATGTCATTCTACAAGGTTAATGCCGAAATAATAAATAACATACTTAAAATGCTGTAAATTTAGCGTACCCAAAAACTTAAATGATTTTCTTAAGACTTGTTTTTATTATTTTCCTATTTGATTTTTTTAAGACCTGTTTTTTCTTCATTCTATTCAAAAATGTTTTTTTTTTAACATCTGTTATTTTTTAATCTTTTTCACAGGTGAAGGACATCTGCAACGAGCTAGACGTGCGATCTCTATGCCACAAGATCCTGCAGAACGTGTCCATCCTGCTGAACGCCGATCGCGGCTCGCTGTTCCTGGTCCAGGGGGAGAAGGGTGGAGGCTGCAGTCCTGCACAGGCGCCAAGACCGAGGTACGTTCACCTCCTCATTCGCTATGCGCTCCTGGTATCCGGGTGACCTCGTTTCGCGCTTTTAAGCAACAATGTCACTTAAAATTTGACCTTTTCAACACATAATTATGCATTCTATCAATATTTACTACTTCTTGCTCTTTTTTATTATGAGGTCAAGGGATCTTGCGTCCCTTATGTCACTGCGACCATATTATGTCTATTGTGAGCTCCCTCTGTATCATAGCTCACTCTCAAGACCTACATAAGTCATGTAACTCACGACCCGTCTTGGTGGTAAGAGCTTCATCTTCTTCACTTCTTGCTCTTATTCGCACCCAATGGTGCATAGGGTACTGCATCAAATGCAATGTTAAGTTGATCGTTCGATGTTTAAAGGAAGAGTGATCAGTCTTGCTCTGCACCACATACTACTACTACTGTAGGCTGCAGTCCGGCACAGGCGCCGAGACCGAGGTACGTTTACCTCCTCGTTCTCTATGCGCTCCTGGTATCCGGGTGACCTCGTTTCGCGCTTTCATGCAACAATGTCACTTAATATTTGACCTTTTCAGCGCATAATTATGCATTTTATGCACATCTACTACCGGCGACCTTTATTCACACCCAATGGTGCATAGGGCACTGCATCAAAGTAATGCAATGTTTAGTTGATCGTTTATTATATGAAGGAAATTTCTTAAATTCCGAGCCACACTACTCCTACTACTCAAATACTACTTCATTGCAGGGATAGGCAGAAATTCAATCCTAGCTCCCTTCACATCCATACATCTAGTCATATATGCCCTCCGATAACGAAGACTTTTGACACCACCAGATGTCAAAGTGTAATATTACGTAAGTATTCCCGTAAAAATAACACTTATATTTATATCTTGGTAGCCAAACACGCTAACCGTAATACTACGGAGGCGGAATATTAAGAATTTAGAAATGTAAATAAGTGAATATAATAATATTTATATACAATATATCGCTCACTCTTTCAGCAACTTCATATGTCAAACATCGTAAATTTTCAGTTGAACGTGTTTTCAGAATGCCCAGAAAATGTACTACATCCCAGTAAAAGCGATATATTTTTAACTTAATATTTACTTACTATAGGGCAGAAAGTGTTGTTTTTGCATTTTGAAGAAAGTATATTATTTAATTATTTTTTTAAATATACTCAATATTTTTCAAATGGAGAAAAAACCTTCAGGTCTCACTTCAAAAGATCTGTTGCACAGTTAAAAGTTCAAAAAGTGTCTTGAATTTATTTTAAATACATTTCATTATATTCTTAAACTTTAAAAACGATCTCCTGAAAAATCAAGTTTTTTGATGTATGACGTTGTTGAAAGGAGTGAGCGATATATATATATATATATATATATATATATATATATATATATATATATATATATATATATATATATATATATATATATATATATATATATACAAGGAAAGAATGGAATATTCTTTCTTCACTTATTAAAAAGCGCTTAAAATGTTGAATTAACTACTTTGAATCATTATCTTTTTTTTGCCGAATCTTCTATAAACTTCCTAACGCTACACTTAGGTCAGTAGATGCCACATATATCTACTGAGATTCAAGTATTGCGCAATATGGAAAATTGTGTTATTTGAGCGATGGCCTACTTTATCGAAATAAATCCTGTCTGGACACACAACACGCAGTAAATCCTCTCCACAATTTATTAAGGGATGAACTGGAGAAGCTTTCAGTTCACTCTGCCGAACGAGATTAGAAATGCACAACAAATCGGGTACATCCTTCAACTGTTCCCTCGCGCATTTTTCCTGAACCCCCCTTATCCCGAACTTCCCTTTATAAAGTTTATATTATTCCAGGTGTTTAACCTTTCCTTCCCGGTGATATGTGTTTCCTTTTACAACTCAACTTTTAAAATTAAAATATTAATATAAAATATAATAGGTACGGGCTCAGAATTTTTTTGTTCCTGCGCAATATTATTTTGTATTACATAAAAGTATAATAATATAAAGTTATTCATACAATTTATATTTGAAGCACAAACTTTGTTATTTTCTATTTTATAATTTAAATGGAACTTTGTTTTAAAATCACCATAAATATTTTAATATAACTTAATTATAATGTCTACCGGTTTCAAAGCTAACCGCTTCTCTATCAAGACTGAACAATAAGTCTTGATAATGAAGTATTAATAACCGGTAGACAATATGTATAATTAAGTTATAATAAAATGTTTATAATGATTTTGAAACAAAGTTACATTTTAATAATAAAGTTTTTAATTATAAATTCATTTGCAGTGACAGGAATAAAAAAAATGTGAAAAAATCGCGGAAAAAATCACCAATACATAAACGTATCTGTGTGTGCGTGCGTGGCGTACTTTGTCTATATGTCGTAACGTGTTTACTGCTCCAGTAGTGTGCAGATCGTCTTACGCGGCGGTCGTGTCGCTACGCCAGCTATGACGGCTACTTGCGATGTATTTTTTCTCATTTTCAGATACTTGCCAGAGCTAACATTACAGAATTGTTACATTTGAACTTCAATTTTGGTCAATAAAAGCAACATTTAGGAATATTCACATTTTTCTCGTTTTTAAACCACATTTTTACATAGTGTACAAAATACATATCACCGGTGCACGCGGATGTTTTTAGCACCGTAAAGGAAAGGTTAAAGTGTTATATGGTCTGGAATTCGGCTCGCAGTAATGACCCTTCAAATACACACTTTTCCTTTTTAACTTTATAAATTGTTGCCCTTTCTTATACAATTTATTTGTAATTTATTTTCACCGCTTTCTCATTCTTTGACCTTTTTTAGTTGGATTTACCCCGTGTGCCTTTTTTCGATATTCATTAATGACCGTAATGTATTTTTGTATATATTTTGTGTTTTTTTTTACATCTATAATGTGATTATGTATTAAAAAATACATAATGCAAATAAAGAAAAGCATTATCGATAAAATTAAGAATGGTGTGTTGAGATGGTTGGGGTATGTGAATCGAATGAGTCAAGAAAGGATAGTTTAACAAATTTATGAAGCGAAAGTGGTTGATAATAGGAGCAGAAGAAAACTGAGGAAAACTTGGCATGATCAAGTGTTTCAAATACTTGAAAGCGGTCAGTAAGGTCAGGTGTCGAAATAATCAGTGGGTATGTATGAGGAGATGCATGACTGTGAAAGAGGCGAAGATTGTGTTCAAAGGCAGATTGGTGTAGCGTTCTATTCTCTCTGCCTACCCCTGCGGGGAAACGGCGTGATGGTTAGTTAGTTAGTTATAAAAATATCACAAGGGATTTTTACTGAAATATTTTACTCTAGATACAATTATTTTAAAAACATCTTCTCTTTTTCATACCTCATTTTTCTTACCTAATTTCACCCTTTCCTTTTTTCCTTCTTACCTTATCCTTGTACATGTGCAGACAATGTATGAAAGTTTTACAAAAAGGGCTATTTCAAATCGCCGGTATAAATTCGTATTGCTTACAACACTGTTGACCTTTTGACGGTGTGTTCACACTTTACTAGGGATTTTTTTCTCTGTCCATACGTTAGTGGAAGATTCCGTACAGCCATTAAGCTGTCGGGGAGGCAGGAGATAAAAAGTAGGGTGTAGATGAGATGGACGGAGTTGCATACGGATGCTGCGAAGTCAGTCATCTCGAACATGCTCTATTTCGTTTTTTTCCCCAACGCTACAAAAAATATTCAACCCTCATGAATTTTAATTAAAAAAATCGTCTTCATGTTCTTCTGCTAAACTTTATCCTAACCTAATGGTGCACAAGGCACTGCATGATGAGAGGGCAGAAGTTGCATATGGATGGTGTTAAGTCAATAAATTAGATTAAAATATATTATATCTCGTTTTTTACCCGAACGCAATAAAAAATTCAATACTCATGAATTTTCTTTTTTGTTTAAAACCTTCTTATTCCTCTTCTTTTTCTTACCTCTATCTTTACTTATGGTGCACAAAGACGAAGAATTTTATCTATCTAGTCTTTTTCCCCAACGCCACAAAAAATCCACCCTCATGAATTTTCGTTTAGAAAACCTTTTACTCCTTTTAACCCCTATCCTCACTCAATGGTGCATAAGACATTGCAACGTGTCGACGCAGTATTATCTCGATCTCGTCTTTTACCCACAAAAACGCCACAAAAAAATAAATTCTCATGAATTTTCATTTAGAATATCTTTTTTCCTTCCTCACTTTCTTCTTCTTCTAACCCTTATCCTTAACCAATGGTGCACAAGGCACTGCATCGTATCGACGCAGTACTTGCTCGATTGTAATAACGTCAATAATAATAATAATTTATAAAGCCAGTTTCGTAAAATACTACCTCAAGGGCGCTTCAATGCGTTTTTATGCGTCCAGAAAAGGGGATAGGAGATGTTTCTAATTTTTATTTATTTATACTATTTTTTTATTTTTTTTATTTCTAATCAGTGGGAACATAGACATTAGAGAGGAGGATTTACTAGGTAAAACTAAAATTTTAAATAGATAGATTTTACCACAAATCTATTGCCGAATCAATTAATGAAATTACAAATATTTCTTTGTACTAGCCTATTTTTCGTGTCATAAATGTATAAGTTTTCCACCGTATTTGAATTTAAATACTCCCTTTTATAGAGAACATGATTAGCATACTTAATAATAATTGTACGATGACAAAGCATTATTATTCTCTACCAGACTGAATCCCGCTCGAAATATTGAAATTACGAATTCGTTAGGATTTAAACGCGAAGACAAAATAACGTACGGTTGTGATATATTATCATTAATCTGTAGTAGGCCCTATTTAGAGTAACAATACGTTACACAGATAGGGTTGCCCAAAATAAATAAAGCTTTTTTGTCACTTCAATTGCTTGCGCAATAAAGATTAAAATGGTATAACAAATTTATGAAGCAAATTTAGTGTGAAAAAGGAGCTGAGGAAGACCGAGAAAACTTGAAAAATCTTGAAAAATCGTGATGATCAGGTATGTCAAATACTTAAAGCGGTCATTACATCAACACATTTGTCAGAAACAAATATATAAAATCATGGTTTTCAACCCCTGCCTTGTTGTGTATATAATATTTTTGTCTCCCACCAGTCTGATGATGTCGGTAACAACAAAATCCGGTCAACGGTCAAATAGAATATGCGTGTAAAGAACTTTTACGTGTTTTTATTATTTTTCAATAATGCATGTATAAATAATTTTGAAAAAATAAATACTATGATACCACTTATTCAGATTTATTTAGTCTAGTTTCGAAAACTACGTTGATTTCATGAAAAGGTGATTATAAAAACACTTTTCGTAATCACCTGTCGATGAAAACTACTGTAGTTTTCGAAACTAGTGTTTAATGAAATAAAACTCGAAGAAGTGGTGTTATACAGGTGTTAATTTTGGAAATAATCATCATGTCATTCCATAACGTTAATGCCGAATCAATTAAAAATATAATATTTATTGCAATGTGAATCTTTCGAAAATTGTACAAAATTTCGCATTCTCTTTTTACAATTTGGCACACCCCTAGATGAAATATTTCTCGTAATAATTACACGTAACATACAGCGCGCCTCACATCACTGTAATCTGGATTCACCAGTGAATAATGAAGTGCTCGTGAATAAACTTATCAGGACGGTTCGAATAGAAATTATACCCCAGCGACGGTTCTGTAACTTTATCCAGTACCAATCTTCCTCGTCGAGAACACTACAGTGAATTACGCAATCACGAAAGCCCTCCCAAACAAAGCCCGCTAAATCCGACGGGGAATGTGTACATACACGTGAACATATTTGTGTTTATTATTGTAGGTTGTTTAATTTTAATGTTTCAAAAGCATACTGCTGTACAGCGTTGAAAGCTCCTAACCTCATTCCTGGATCTGAAAGCATCTACGGTTCCTGACAGACTACACAGCAAAAGCTTTTTTTACGAAGAGTAAAATGTGAAACAAACCTGTATTTTTAAATAAAAAGATGTGTCGGAAGACCCCAAAAGAGATCGGCTGTCCAAACTTGAAATAGTAAGGGACATTTTTTTTATGTTTTTTTTTTGCATTTTTGCATTTTTGGACTAAATAGAATCTACTTAGTCCAAAAATGCAAAAAAAGTTCTTTACTGTGTTTTAAGTTTGGACAGCCAAATTGGTCTGACGATATTGTCGCTGTGGACGGTAAAAACTGGCTGCAAGCAGCAACGCTGGTAGTGGAGGTTAGAGGGCTCATAATATAGAAGAAGAAGAAGCTTTCAATGTCCCTGTCACTGCCAATAAATACAAATTTAGAAAACCACCACCAAGTTTCTAGAAGTGCCCCAGTGTAGGCAGTGAAAGGGATTAGTAGTTCCTTAGTTCAGTTTGTCGGCTAGATCCGATTCCAATCCGACGTTGGCCGGTACACAGACGCCATCACAACCCCAACCAGCACAGCAGACGGACACGGAACTGTGCCATGGCGTTTGCGGAATATTTTTACTCATCGTCGGGTTTGTAGAGGCGTCTGTGTACCGGCCAACGTCGGGTCGAAATCGGATATAGCTGACTAACTGAATTAACTAACTAATAATCCCTTTCACTGCCTTCACTGGGGCACTTCTAAAAAAATTAGTGATGTATTTACAAACTTGTATTTATCAAGAATAACAGTGACTAGGAAATTGAAAGCTTTCAAATATAAATTCAAAGCAAATTGGGATACAATTTTATTAATTTTTTCTATAATTTTCGCATAGTACATAAAACAAAAACAAAAAATCGATCGCAAGACAGGAAGTCTGTCAGAAAGTCTAGATGCTTCTGTATCAGATCCGGGAATGCGGTGGGTCAACTTTCAATGAAGAAGAAGAGGAAGACTGCTAGTTTTCCATCCCGTTTATTCCACAGTAACGTGAATTAACCCATCCTCGTCGCTTACTTAACATGCAATTTCAAAGTAAATCGGCTTTCCAATTTCTCGGGTCATTGAAGGGCGCTATCGATAAGAAGTGATTCTTGGGGGATATTTCCAATTTATTATCACTTGACAAATTCGACACAAAATTACCCTTCTAGACCTTACTTGACAAACAATATTTCTCAATATTTTCCGTATGAAAACGTCTCAACAGAATGTTTAATACCGCGATAAATAAGATTTTGCTTTATTATTTATTTACCCACATGGTTACTTTGGCAAGTAATCTTTTTTGATTGATGAACAACTTAATATCATTATGTAATGAAATATAATTCAATGAATCATTCACAAGATTTATTGTTCATCCAAATACTTGTTCACAAATCTGGGTGTCTCCACTTTACATCGATGAAGAAGAATATGGAAGACTGGGTGCTTATATCTGTATGTATATATGTGTATATATATATATATATATATATATATATATATATATATATATATATATATATATATATATATATATATATATATATATATATATATATATATATATATATATATATATATATATATATATATATATATATATATATATATATATATATATATATATATATATATATATATATATATATATATATATATATATATATATATATATATATATATATATATATATATATATATATATATATATATATATATATATCCGCCTCCGTAGTGTAATGGTCAGCACGCTCGGCTACAATTCTGGAGGTCCCGGGTTCGATTCCCAGGGGGAATCAAATAAATGTAAGTGATTTTTTCACTGTAATATTTATTCAATATTACCTTGGACTGGTACCTGAAGTGGAGGGCTGATCACCTTTCCTTTATGCGTAAACAATGAAGATATGCATTTATATGAAGCAGTGCCCTATGCACCATTGGGGTGCGGATAAGGGTTTTAATAAATGTTAATTAAAGTTAATTTAAGTTTAAAAAAATGTTACACACCCCTACTCTATTCCTTTCAATACCATTAGTCGCCAATTATGTCGGTGAGTCGTTTGATTTACAGTATTATGCGCACGGCTTAAAAAGGAGGTGTACATGAAGCTAACATCAATTTCTTGTTAGTCGTTTTTTTATATATTTTTAATACATTTAGTCAACTCAACTCCGAGATATATTTTCGTCGCGCCGAAGATGAAATTTAAAAACTGATTTGTTCCTTCATTAATTGATTCGTCAGTCACTTTGTGGTAAAATCTTTCCATTTTTTATGTGAGTTTTACTTAGTAAATACCACTATTTCTTAAAATCTATTGTGACACGTGTTACCGTATTCGAAAATGATGCGGAATGCATTAAAACACGTATCACAATAGATTTGAAGAAATAAAACTCAAATTAAATCAGATTTGTTTCAACAATGACACATGGTGTTTATAAATTATCGAACGCATTATATTTTTTAATTTATTTGTGTTTATATCGCGGTATTTCTAGCGTAGTAACCCCTAAAGTTCTGGTAGGCAAAGGGTTAAATATGGCAAAATTAAGTGCGCCACTATTAATTATCGAGTCCGTCTGTAGATCGTTTGTTATTCGAGTCGCCTTCTGGCTGCGACGATCTCGGGACATATTATTCGTTTTTGCCCTTTCAGATATTATGAAAGATCATTCGTCTAGTCGATTCTAGCGAGATGTGTAATTCATTTCATATCTTCCTTAATGTCCATATTCAGTTCGGGCTTTGAACTTTGCTTCAGGGTATTCAGGTTTTTCACTTCAATTTCTACGTTTTACGAAGCAAATTATATGTTTTACAAAACAATAGGGATATTGTATGGTATTTTATGAAAAAGGTCAGATTTTTCAAAAACGTATTTAAAGTAGTACTCATAATTCAAAGCTATGTTGAAAATCTGGTGTGAAAACTTCAGTATACATCGCGCGCACAGACTATGACAGTGCGCAGCACTGGTTTGCCAACTTAACGACTAACGCACTTGCTAATCCTGAGAACATGTCTTTTTTTATTTGAGTTGGTTAGTTAGTGTCGGGTTGTGGTCTCGTGGTTAGTGTTGCGGACTTTTATGTCAGATTTTCTCGAACCCACTCTACCACCATTTAATACCTATTTCTAATAATCAGCCGCTTAGAAATAGTTTTTAAGTGTTTTTGTAAATAGTGAAAACACAACTATTTCTCTTTCAAAAAAAATGGTTCATTTGTTACTAAACGTTCCGGTTGCTTCTCACTTTTATTCCTTTTCGATTCCTATTTAATCCCGATCTATCCTACCTTTTTTCTCTCTAGTAGTTTCTATTGTTTCCTTTGATTTGTTTTTGTTTCCCCCGCTTGTTTTAAGCTCCATTTCTGCTCGTCTGGGATCGTATTATATAAGTTATTTATTTATGAGTGATGCAACTTCGAAACAAAGAATTCATTCGAAGCGATGCTCCCAGTGTTTAATAAATCAAGTAAACTTCTTAATAAAAATATATGTTCACTCGGAGCAAAGAGGAAGATATTTAATAAAGTAAAATTAAAACACTGAAATCCGATCAATTCACTTTTACAATATCAAAAAGGATTTTTTAAAGGAATAACCCGCCAAGCGTGTATTTTAGATGCTTGTCTGCAGGTAGGATAGTAAGGATAGGGAAGGTAAATGTGAAAAATACATCAGAAACACCCAGACCAATTGAAAATAAATCTTTCTTGAATTCATTTTGCAATTGGCGGGAATCAAACCCGCGACGCCAGTTTCGCAGTCGAGCGTCTACCCAACTATGCCACGGCGCCTGACCACGATGCCTGTTGAATTTTTTTTTCATTAATTGATTCGGCAGTCACTTTTTGGTATATCCATTTTTAATTTAAGTATTACTTAGTACAGTGTTAGTTTACGATATAGTAATTTACGGTGTTCGTGTACATGTACAGTAGTTTATGGTATTTGAAAATGATGCGGAATGCATTGAAGCACGTGTCACAGTAGATTGTAAGAAATAGTGGTTTTTACTGGGTAAAACATAAATTAAAAATGAAAAATTTACTTTTTTCTTTAATGTTTTTCGCAGATATTCTGTGGCATTTGTGGATATAGTACATTTTCTGGGCATTCCGAAAACATGCGCAACTGAAAATTGACGATTTTGACATATCGCTCACTCCTTTCAAGAATGTCATAAATCAAAAAACTTGATATTTCAGGAGAACGTTTTTAAAGTTTAAAAATATTATACAATGTATTAAAAATAAATATCAAGCCACTTATTGAACTTTTTACTGTGCAACAGATCTTTTAAGGTGAAAACTGAAGGTTTTTTCTCCATTGTAAAATATTTAGTATATTTAAAAAAAAAAAAAAAACAGTACATTTTATTCAAAATGTAATAACAATATTTTCTGCCCTGTAGCGGGTAAATATTAAGTTAAAAATATGCCTCTTTTGCTGGGATATAGAACATTTTATGGACATTCCGAAAACATGCGCAACTGAAAATTGACGATTTTTGATTTATGACGTTCTTGAAAGGAGTGAGCGATATGTCACAATAGATTTTAAGACATAGTGGTATTTACCAAGTGAAACTTTAATTAAAAATAAATATATGTAGCCGAGAAACCTCGTATTTGCACAGTTTGTATTTATTAACCTTGTATTTGTTTTAGAAAGAGGAGATAGATTCAATCTCAGCATGCGTGGTCATTAATCTATCCCAACGATACTTTTTCTCCTTCGGACGTGAAAAATTTCCACTTAGTTTTGGAAATTCTCCAAACGCTAACGATCGGAGGCCGGTCCGACTTCCCCCGGTGGAATAATGGTCCACCATCACGCGATCCATCCCCTCGGGTCTCGTTATCCAGGGTTCAACCCCCGGCTAGGACGTGTGCCGGATGGAATGTCTATTTGTGTTGTTTATGATTTTTTGTTTACCTTTCTGCAACTCACTCGTCAGAATACAGTCAAATTTAGTTGTATACTGTTTATTGAAAGCATTTTGCAGCAATTTTGTTTTAAAATCACTTTGAATATTTGAATATCTGCCGGTGTCGAAGCTAACCGCTTTTTTTAAGGCTGATTAATACTAAAACACTATCTACTTAACAAAATTCATATTATTTTAGCCGCTAGGCAAAAATGCTTGGGTAGATCTCTAGTGGCTTTATTTTTTTGTGTTGATTAGCAGTCACAGTCAAAAGGGATCAGGGGATGTTGAGTGATTGGAAACATATTTAATAACGGACTTTTAGAAAAACCGTTTACTTATGTATGTATTTAGTAGTTTTAAATTACTATAAATCAGTTTTTTTTTTAATAATATTTCTAAGTTATCTAATTTAAGTCATCTGTGTAATATATTAGTCCTTTATTTTTATCAAATTTGTGAGTATTTTCTAGTAGGTGATTGGAAAATTCAGAAAAATTGTTATTATTTAGACATCCGATGTAAAGAGCAAACAAGTTATTAGTATAAATTAAATGAATCATGATATTTTTTCCTTATTTTACGAAAATATATTTACCATAGTGATTCGCTTTCACAAGACATAATCTTCATATTATTTTTCGACATCTCAGCAAAGATGAAGAAGAATAAGAGCATTTACGGGGCTGACGACTGTCATAGGCTGGTTTAAGATCACTTTACACACGTGTAACATTCATCAATTCTACCCAATATTGACAACCACACTACTCATAAGTTCCACACTACACATCTTACCAATAGATGTCTCTAGTGAAGTTCTAGTGATTCAAGAACAATGTTTTAAAATTGGTTCATATATATATAGAACTTCCAAAAATTTGAGTAGTGTGGTTGTCAATAATGGGTAGAATTGGTGAATGAAACACGTGTGTAAAGTGATCACTTAAACCAACCTATGGCGGTCGTCGGCCCCGTAAATACTTCCATATTCTTCTTCATCTTTGATGAGATGTCAAAAAATAATAAATAAATATAAATTCGACAGAAATGGGTAGGTTCCTAGTACCTACGCTAGGGAAACGAAACCGTTTACTATCGTCATCTTTAGCGGCACACTACACCCCCGTCTGGGATCAAAGTTATATTGGAAATGTTTTTCAGGACCTAATTACGGCGCACCGGCGAGATTATCCGCGTAGGCTCCCCTAATGGGAATATAATCACAATCACCATTATCTTGTACAACTTATTCCAGGGATGTATTCACTGTAATCAAAACAAACTTTGAAACAAAATAGCATCGTATTTATTTACTGAGGATAATCCACAGAAGTTCTGGAAGTTCTATATATATATATATATATATATATGTATATATACATATATATATATATATATATATATATATATATATATATATATATATATATATATATATATATATATATATATATATATATATATATATATATATATATATATATATACTTATATAAATATATATATATATATATATATATATATATCTTGTCCGCCTCCGTAGTGTAATGGTCAGCACGCTCGGCTACCGTTCTGGAGGTCCCGGGTTCGATTCCCAAGGGGGGTAAAATAAATATAAGTGATTTTTTCACTGTAATATTTATTCAATATTACCATGGACTGGTACCTGAAGCCGAGGGCTGATCACCCTTCCTTCATGTGTAAAAACGATCGAGATAACACTGCGTTTATATGACACAGTGCCCTATGCACCATTGGGGTGCGGATAAGGGTTTTATTTTATATTATATATATATATATATATATATATATATATATATATATATATATATATATATATATATATATTATATATATATATGTATATATATATATATATATATATATTTATATATATATATATATATAAATATATATATATATATATATATATATATATATACATATATATATTTGACCTCCAATTCGAAGTGAAAAATCTGTTGGAAGTAGTCAAGTCAGGGGTCGGAATAATCGCCGTGTATGTATGATAACATGCATGAATGTGGAAGTGGCGAAGATTAATTGCGTGTGTGTGTGT
>NW_028280832.1:565000-605000 GCF_059751285.1 Brachycentrus maculatus | reverse complement strand
GTGTAAAAACGATCAAGATAACACTGTGTTCATATGAAGCAGTGCCCTATGCACCATTGGGGTGCGGATAAGGGTTTTATTATTATTATTATTATTATACTCTTTAATGTAACATGAAATAAAAGTTATTTAAATACTTTTATTTCATGTTTTTTTATGAGTGATAATTCTAAGCAAAAACACTCGCTAATTTTCTCTGTTCTTGAATCTCATCATGACCCTGCTTAGGCTAACTCATAAGTTTCATAGTATTTTCTTCCTTGTGAGTGGATTTAATATTTAAAAACTAAAGTTACTATAACGTCATATAATTTTTAGTGAAAATTCTAACCAAATACACTCGCTAATTTCCTCTGTGTTCTTGAAGCTATTTTACTCCTCCTCTTCCGACTATCGCAAAGCCCACCAAACCGCGGTCGCCGAGACGGCCCTGGCGACAACGGACGTTTGACGAATAGCTAAGGGGCGTCAAGGCAAGCCTTTTATTATTTTAATTAATTGTTATTGGAAACGCGTTGCTGCGCTGGGCCCATTTTTCATTTTCCCGAATTAATCTTACTTGAAAGTAGTTATTTAAAGAAGTATCGTTTTTCATGTTCTCCTGCCACCTAAAATTCTTTTCGCGTAGTAAGATACAGTGAAACCTCTACCTATATTTTTAAAGGGACCTATTGAAATAAAAGAAGTCAATACACAAGGAGTAAGATATATATAAGAGTTTCTGCTTCATATCAAGCTTCTTTACATCTCACCAATAGATGTCTCTAGTGAAGTTCTAGTGATTCAAGAACAAGGTTTATAAATTGGTTCATATATACAGAACTTCCAAGAATTTTAGTAGTATGGTTGTCAATAATGGGTAGAAATTGTGAATGTTACACGTGTGTAAAGTGATCACTTAAACCAGCCTATGACGGTCGTCAGCCCCGTAAATGCCCAGACTTCCATATTCTTCTTCATCTTTGATGAGATGTCAAAAAATAATAATACACAAGGACATACAATCGAGTAAAAATACCGTCTTCTCAATCTGCATAACCATTGGTAGGTTGAAATTTTAAGAATACAAGTTTTAGATGTAAACAAATGTATTTATTTAAAAAAATATATACAAAGTTGAACAGAACCCAAATATCTTCAGACTTCTTCTGCTGTATCCATCACACAAGCTTTTGATAGTCTGTTCCACACGTTGAAATATTGTCGTCGAATGTAACAAATTGAGAATATTAAAAAGAATGTTAAAATAATCAGACAAATTATACCAAATATGTAGCATAATTCAAACGATGAATGCGGTAAAAGGATGGATAGAAACGATCGATGCGGTCTATTTTTGTACGAATTTAATTTGGGGTAGAATAAATAAACGACACATCTGGGAAAACGATTATTCGTGAAACGATAGATAGAGGTGTATTTTATTTCACTGTATTTTATTTCTAATAAAAAAAAATATTTGGTAAATACCACTTTTTCTTCAAATCTATACTGACACGTGTTTCGATGCTTTCCGAATCATTTTACGAAGCATTAAGATAATATACGAAATCTGAGTAGTGCTGTTATCAATCATTGGTAGAATTTTGAATGTGACTCGTGCATAATGTTAACACCTTAACCAGCCTCTGGCATGTTGTAAGTCCTGTAAATACTCAAA
Source organism: Brachycentrus maculatus (assembly GCF_059751285.1). Taxonomy (NCBI): domain Eukaryota; kingdom Metazoa; phylum Arthropoda; class Insecta; order Trichoptera; family Brachycentridae; genus Brachycentrus; species Brachycentrus maculatus. Next base: position 603,340 of record NW_028280832.1, on the reverse strand, counting down.
CTTCCACTTTCTTCTTCATCTTTAGTAAGTTATCAATGAAAATATGTTTTCAATAAACAACCCTATTTAACTTACTTACTAACCATCTCGCCACTTCCCCCCAGGCAGAGAGAATAGAATGCCACACCAATCTACATGTCTTGCAAACAATCTTCGCCTCTTCCACATTCATGCATCTCCTCACCCATTCCCGACGATTATTCCTGCTTTTAAACTGACCACTTTCAAGTAATTAAACCACTTTTTCGCCAAGTTTTCTTTTGTCTTCCTCTACTTCTATTTCCAGATACATTCGCCTCATAAATTCGGGCTTCTTTCTTCACTCATTCGATTTACATTCCCAAACTATCTCAACATTCTTTATTGTAAATTGTATCGAAAATGCTTGTGTCAGGCCTACATTCTTTCCATACATCACCATTCGAACATCGATCTTACATCGTTTTGCCGCACATTCCTTTTGAGGGATCGCATTTCTTTTACCAGCCTTTTAACCGTGTTTTAATCAGACTCCTCAGATAATCGGCGCCCTGTTTTACTATTCCTTCACCTCCATAGTGTAGTGATTAGTACGCTAGGCTACCATGCTGGAGGTCCCGGGTTCGATTCCCAAGAGTGTCAAAATAAATATTTGTGATTTTTCAGTCTAATATTTATTTTATATGACCCTGAACTGGTACCTGAAGCGGAAGGCTGATCACCTTTCCTTTGTGTATTTAATGATCCAGATAACACTGCTTCTATACGATGCAGTGCCCTATGCACCATTGGGTGCGGATAAGGGTTATAAGAAGGATTTTACTAGCGAGATGAATTCTGTATCCTGAATTTTGTTCCAGGTGTCTGGTGTCCAAGTTGTTCGACGTGTGTCCCCGATCCACCCTGCGGGAGATGGAGAGGAAGGAGGAGATCAGGGTCCCGTGGGGGACCGGGATAGTCGGCTACGTCGCCGAGAGCGGAGAGCCTGTCAACATACCCGACGCCTACAAGGTAGGATCAGCTGTTCACATGTTACAGCGCGCCCTTCAAACTGTTCACATGTTACAGTGCCCCCTTCAAACTGTTCACATGTTACAGTGCCCCCTTCAAACTGTTTACATGTTACAGCGCCCCCTTCAAACTGTTCACATGTTACAGTGCCCCCTTCACTTGCCACCGGATCCAAAACCACAAGAATAAACATTTCAAAATATTTAACATCTACGATGCCAACAAGGTAGGATCATCTGCTCACATGCTACAGTGCCCGCTTCAAAGTATTCACATGTTACGGTGCCCCCTTCACTTGTCACCGGATCCAAACTTTATCAATAAACGTTTTAAAATATTAAACATCTACGATGTCTTAACGATAACATCAACTGTTCACATATTACAGTGCCCCCTTCACTCGTCATTGGATTCAAATTCATATGAGTAAACATTTTGAAATATTTAATTTCTACGACTCCTATAAGGTAAAGTCAACTATTTTCATTTAACAGTGCCCCTTTCGCTTGTCACCGGATCCGAAACCACGTGAATAAATATATAAATAATAATAGAATAAAAAAAGGTATTGTTATGTAGACAATACCTTTTTTTCAAAATGCAAAAATAACATTTTCTGCCAAAGGGCAGATAAATATTAAGTTAAAAATATGCCGCTTTTGCTGGGATAAAGTACATTTTCTGGGCTTATCGAAAACATGCACAACTGAAAATTTACGATTTTTTTTATATGACGTTCTTGAAAGGAGTGAGCGATATTACAGTGCCTCCTTCACTTTTTACCGGATCCTAAATCATATGAGTTAACATTTTAAAATATGTATTGAGTATCTACGATGGTTCCACGGTAAAATCAAATATCCCCTTTTTTTACTGCCCCATTCACTTGGCATCCAGACCAGTTATAAGTTAATAATGTCCCAAAAGCAAAACAACCATCGGAAAATAGATTAATATAATTTACAACATTATTGTATTTTCTGGCGTTTCTCATGTGTGTGATTATAATCCAGGATTCGGACCTCACATACTAATATCAGAGTTTCTGCTTAGTAAAAAGCTTCTTTACATCTCACCAATAGATGTCTCTAGTGAAGTTCTAGTGATTCAAGAACAAGGTTTCTAAATTGGTTCATATGTACAGAACTTCCAAGAATTTGAGTAGTGTGGTTGTCAATAATGGGTAGAATTGGTGAATGCTACACGTGTGTAAAGTGATCACTTAAACCAGCCTATGACGGTCGTCAGCCCCGTAAATGCCCAGACTTCCATATTCTTCTTCATCTTTGATGAGATGTCAAAAAATAATATGATTAATATAATGATATCAAAAATCGTATTTTGATTTTTATCAATTGAAAAATAATGTTAAAAAATAATTTAGCATTTAGGTTTATACTATCAACATAGTCTTTTGTAGAGGTAGGTAATAATTCTTTTTTTCCCTCTTGTTAATGGCTCTTTTCACCCCTCAGGTGTGTTGTATCCAAAGGGGTAATATTTCACTCTAAGGTTCTACAATAAAACTCTCCGAAATACATACTAAATATTACTTTTAAATAATGTAATTCAGATAATGGCACTCCATCATTCAATTTTCTATCACAGTATGTTACATAATATTTCAGTTGTATTTTTTATCATTTTATACTGATTGTTTTAAATGTTATACATGCAATAAATTTATTGAGTAATTCCAACCCTTTTTTTCGGCGATTTTTTCTTTCAACTGTTTTTTAAAATATGCTACAAAATGCATAGTTATTTTCTAGCTTTACCCAGCTGTACGATACTATGTCTCAGTGTGGTTAAATGGAAAAGAAAGAAAAAATTAAAACCACATTTCTTATATAAGAGTTTCATTTCATAATGCTAGTAAATACACAATTTGTATTTTAGCAACTGTCTAGAAGCACGCTGTCCACCATGAGCAATGACCAATCTTGCTGGGCTGCTGTTATTTTAAACAAGTGGCGCTGCCATTGCGGTTAGTACCCATTTTATAAAAATAAAAATAAGTATTACCTGACATCTGTAACATTTTAATTTATATAGAAAAAATACGAGTGTATTTGAATGCAACGTTTTGTAAGAATTACAAAGAAATCGATGAAAAAAATATTTAAGATTTTGAATAAACGACATTTTTTCATTTTTTAGATGAACAAAAACATGCGCGATTTAAAATGCAACGTTATGTCATAATTCAGCATATGCAAAACAATTTTTCTTTAGCAACGCTGTTTTTAATATAAATGCAAAATTCACACTTTTACTAAAAACGGAATATAAAACTCTTCTTATTTCGCATTGCCGATAATTGACGTTTCGCCAATAATTTGTGCACTGCCAATAATTGATAGCGTCTCCTTTTATGTTTTATTGTTGCCTTTAGCTACTTGGCTATAAAATCCAAAAATAAGTAACATAAACAAGAGAATATGGAATGTGTCTTTAAAATATTGTACGAGAAAATACCGATAATTCGCGTCGTAAAACTGCTGTCCATCCCACCAAATCCTACCCTCACACGACCTCCCCTTAGCGGGGTGGTATTAGTGACCATGCCGATATTCGGAGTAGGGATTATTGACACAGATTTACTAATGGAATGGTAAATAACATTTTCTTATATTTGCTATGTTAACATTATTATTATTATCGGAGGGCATGTCGCTCACTCCTTTCAAGAACGTCATAAATCAAAAATCGTCAATTTTCAGTTGTGCATGTTTTCAGAATGCCCAGAAAATGTACTGTATCCCAGCAAAAGCGGCATATTTTTTACTTAATATTTACCCGCTATAGGGCAGAAAGTGTTGTTTTTGCATTTTGAAGAAAAGGTATTGTTTAAATATTTTTTAAATATGCTAAATATTTTTCAAATGGAGAAAAAACCTTCAGGTTTTACCTTAAAAGATCCGTTGCACAGTAAAAAGTTCAATAAGTGGCTTGATATTTATTTTTAATACATTGTATTATATTTTTTAACTTTAAAAACGTTCCCCTGAAAAATCAAGTTTTTTTATTTATAACGTTCTTATGACTAGATGTATGGATGTGAAGGAGGCGAGGAGCGTATTTCAGGACGGAAGAGTGTGGCGTTCCATCCTCTCTGTCTACCCCTGCGGGGAAACGGCGTGATGGTAGTAGTAGTAGTTACATAATTATTTTCTTTCAAATTGCCTCAATCTGCATAGATATTTTTACTTATTTTATCATATACATGATTACAAATTAAAATAATATTATTTCATTAATTGATTCGGCATTTTTTTATTTAAGTTTTACTTAGTAAATGCCACTATTTCTCAAAATCTACTGTGACACATGTTTCGCTGCATTCCGCATCATTTTCAAACACCGTATTTATTATTACCACAATATTAATTTTTATGTGTTTTTTAACAATAAAATACAACTAAGTATACCCAAAAAATCTTCGTTTGATTTAACAATTCATTTTTCACAGATTTTTTGAGTCTACTAAATTGTATTTTATCTTTTTTTAAACCCATAAAAATAAGTATCGTGACAATTGTTTCGCCTAGTTATTGCATTTTCAAACGAATGCATTCATACATAAATCGAAATGGAGCTCTACAAATCAAACACCAAACCAAGAAATAAATAATAGATCTTATTTTTCGCCTCTTCTACATCAATGCATCTCCTCATACATACCCGCCGTAAACATATAAAAAAATTCAAAGTAAAAATTTGGAAGATACTGTTTTGTATTTCGCAGTCGTTGGGGTGAGGCGCGCTACCTACAATTTCAGCCACCGACCGCCTCTGGCCATTTCATCTCACGTCATCCCTCACGTCACTCTTCAGTCCCGGTCATCCTGGCGTACCCTCGCGGGGACAGTCGCTATATTTCAACCCCCTCGCTAATGCCGAGACAAATGCGTCCCCGATCCGTCCTCCCCCCTGCGCCTCCCTGCCCGCGCGACCCCCCGCGGAGCCTGAGAGAGATCTGTGACAGTTTAGGCTCGCAGATTTATGGGCCTCTTCTGTAAACAGCGTCCTGGTGAACCACGAGATTTCTCAAGTCCTTTGTGCAAAAAACTTTGAAATAAATTGTTACAAGTTTAACACGAAATCGTAAGCTTTTTAAAACTAAGGCGGGATTTACGTTAGGTCAGTTGCTGACGTCAGTACCTACTGGCACCAAAAAACTGACTTACACCGTTTCTTCTTCTTCGTCTTCTTTAGCCTCCTGTCCTCCACTGCTGGATATAGGCCTTTTCTGGAGTTTCTCATGTGTGTGATTATAATCCAGGATTCGGACCTCACATACCAATAAAAGAGTTTCTGCTCAGTAAAAAGCTTCTTCTCATCTCACTAATAGATGTCTCTAGTGAAGTTCTAGGGATTCAAGAATTCAAGAACAATGTTTCAAAATTGGTTCATAAATATAGAACTTCCTAGAATTTAATTAGTGTGGTTGTCAATAATGGGTAGAATTGGTGAATGTTACACGTGTCTAAAGTGATCACTGAAACCAGCCTATGACAGTCGTCAGCCCCGTAAATGCCCAGACTTCCATATTCTTCTACATCTTTTTGACATCTTTGATGAGATGTCAAAAAACAGACAGAGTGGCGTTCTATTCTTTCTGCCCACCCCTGAGGGAAAGCGGCATGATAGTTAGTTCCCTAGTTTTTATAAACTCCGCAAAAAAAATACCAATTTTTGTTTTTGCTACTTTACGTTTTACAACTTTTTATTTCGTGTTTGTACGACGCGTGTTTCCATACTAACAACACCATTTCCAAACAGCAAACAGGGTATGCGAAAACTAACTTAAAATTCAGAAATTGTACTCGCGAACAGTAGGATGGGCGGTAGGGCTGCGCTAAGGGTGGCCCAGTTTTTTGTCAAATTTGAACCTAGATATAAAAGGGAAAACTTTCAGTCATGGTTGTATCATTAATTAAGGGTTTATTTTAACTTCTACAAATTCCTCCTGTTTCTAAATGTTTTAACAAACCTTTTATTGTTAATAATTTTAAAAAATATCTTAACGTATTTTCTCATCCATTGCGATTACACAAAAAGGATATTTTATTTATTTACAACATTTTTAATGGTCAGCACTCAAAATGTTGTAAATAAATTATCTGGTCAAATTATAAGCTTAAATAATAAAAATGAAAATGATATTTTCTGGCGTTTCTCATGTGTGTGATTATAATCTAGGATTCGGACCTCACAAACTAATAAAAGAGTTTTTGCTCAATAAAAAGCTTCTTTTTATCTCACCAATAGTTGTCTCTAGTGAAGTTCTAGTGATTCAAGAATAATGTTTCAAAATGGGTTCATATATATTATATAGAACTTCCAAGAATTTGAGTAGTGTGGTTGTCAATAATGGGTAGAATTGGTGAATGTTACACGTGTGTAAAGTGATCACTTAAACCAGCCTATGACGCTCGTCAGCCCCGTAAATGCCCAGATTTCCATATTCTTCTTCATCTTTGATGAAATGTCAAAAAATAATATTAATTATTGTTTCGGCATTCACTTTGTGGTAAGACATGATGAAATCGTTAAAGAAAAATACTTGTTTTTTACCAATAGACTTATATTTATTTTATTATAACGACAAGTTTCGGAAGCTACGCTGCCATCTTTAGTTCTAAATATAAACTGTTTATATTCAGACTTGAAGATGAAAGCATAGCTTCCGAAACTAGTCGTCATAACAAAATAAATATAACTCAAGTGGTAGCAAACAGGTGTTTTTCTTTTACAATTTTACCTAATCGATAAACACAAATACTGACTCATTGATATCTCGACATAGACGAAAAAGATGAAAGTCTGGGATCTATGGTCAACAGGTCACTTTATACACGTGTAATTTTCATCATTCTACTCATGATTAACAACCACACTACTCAAATTTCGGAAATTGCATAAATATTATTAGCATTTAAAAAACTATTTTATCTTTAATAAGTATAAAAAATAAACAACAAACAAACAATGTAAGTCCCTCTCCAAGTACAAGAGTTAAGTCTCTTTATTGGGAAGAACAGAGTTACCAATATTAAAGTATGTTAAAAGTAGAAATGTCTAGTTAGTGAATTAAATTTATATATTTTTCGTGACTATATTTAATAAAAAATAATTATAATGCGATTCAAATGAGTGAAGAAAGAATGGTACAAAAATCTACGAGGCGAATGTTGTTGGTAAAAGAAGCAGAGGAAGACCGAGGAAAACTTAGTGTGTTCAAGTATGTGGTATTCGCCACTTTCACATGAATGTGGACGTGGCAAAGATTGTTTGGTTAGACAGATTGGTGTAATGTTCTTTTCTATCTGCCTATCCCTGCGGAGAAGCAGTGTGATGCGATTAATTAGCAGTTAGTTATTTTTATTTATAAAATGGAAAATCACAAATTGAATGCTTCAAATATCGACTGTAGGTATTTCGATTTTCAATATATGTATTTTTTATTAAGTTCTAAGTTAGGAAATTGATCGTCTTTCGTCGCGCTTCAGTGCATCATTCAGCAGTCTGTATTCTGAAAAGCTTTCAGTAACAAAGTATCAGTCGGCATGAAATCTTCAGTGAGCCGTGAACGCGAAGAAAGACCTACGTATACGTTTGTATGTACATTAGGGTGGCCACGCTTGTATGGAGAAAAAACTAACGTTTTTTTATCCGGCACTGAAAGGAAAAGGTGCCAAATGATGCATTTACTACACATTCAAAATTGGATGAACATTGGATTACATCTTTGGCCTACAGATCGACTTTCAAATTATTTATTGTAACTGCAGACAGTTGATAGAATTCCATTTTGAATTGTTGGGTAATATATCCAAAATTAAACGCGGTTATTGGATTGAATTCTACTTTTATTTACAAACATATGATAATATGTGACAAGTTTCGTTATCAAACACTCCACTCGAGTGTTTGATAATGTCTTAATAAGATGAAACGTGTCGTATATTATCATATATATGTATATAAATAAAAGTAGACTTTTGAATATTCAGTTGCTGTTTTTTTAATTGAATTATTACAGTAAGGCTTGAAAAAAATAATTATTTTATATTTCAACTTTTTCTAAAGGTCGTTAGAAAAAGTTGAAATATTATAGTCAGAGTTTATTTTAAAACATTTATTTTTAACGGTGAAAATTTTTCAAAATGCCATTCATAAAAATATCATTTCAAAAATATCATTCAAAAAAATATTATTTACACGTATGCTGGTGTTCCTCGACTTGACCCGCCCACCCCTTAAACACCCAAACACAGGTCTGAAATCATTACCTATGGATTTATAAAAAAAAGTCTTGTTTTATTGTTGGAATCCAAACTTCTACTTACCTCGAAAACCACAAACATTGTTAAACTTTGATATTGATCTGAGAGTAGATAGAGTTATGAGAATGAATTCATAATTAACGTGCGTTGCTTACGGAGTATTTAGCATCGTTTTATCGCTATTCCCTTAAGAAATCAAAATAACTTAAAACGCCCCAGCCTAATGTACATATGTACATACGATCTGGCTCTTCTACGGCCTACAGATCCTAAAAAACCACTCAAAGGAATGAAGTCGGTTAATTTTTCACCGACACCCATATTCTACAATCAATATTTTGTATTAACAAGCCGAACTCGCTTTTATAAAATTCAAAGTATACGATTTTATTTTTGTATCGTAAATTGGTTGGAAATAACACGCTAAGCGATGAAGGTTTTTAATTTACCAACAAAATGTTTATCTATGTGTAATACAGTACTAAGAACGTTTTTCCTGATGAATTGAAGCATTCATTTCTTTCCACTGAAAAGAAAATCGATAATTCACTTTTTTTCTGAACTTCACTGAACTCTCCATTTACACGATGGATTGATACTTAATTGATGATTTATGGAAAAAAGTCAACTAAAATTCTTCTCTCTCCATCTTACTCCTCATTACTAAGGATTGTGACCCTTATCGAAGCAATGACTCTTCTCCAGTTATCCCTTGACTGCGCTGCACGTAGCGCCTCCAACCACCGAGGTGCCTGCTGCTGCCTTAACTTGATCGGTCCATCGAGTGGGGATCTTCTTCTCCCTCTCTTCCCCACAAGGCTACTGACAGAATCATCTCAACACTCTTCTTAATTCTATCCTAAAAAACTTATCTGACCCTTGCATTCTTTCCTCATTTCACCAATCGAACATCCACCATACATCGTTTTGCCTCAAAATGATCTAAGAGATCGCATTTCGACTGCATTCAGTCTACTTTCATCCTACTTTTGCTAAGTCTTTGCTTCACTTCTACACAATAGGGTTGGTTCCACACACAGGACCCAATTGTGCAATGGCAAATTAGCTTTCGCTGTCAGGCTTTTATTTGCTACAACTGTTTTTTTATTGCAATAATAATTTTTTTGCAAAATACATATTTAAATATAAAAAATAGTTGATAAATATACAAAATATTGAAAATATAACGTTTCTACCTCTCTAATAAAGTAGGTACTCGAGTGTACTAAAGTGTTTTGAGAGAGAGTTCGTTTTACAATTATTGTTGTAAATTATAATTATTATAAGTAAATTATTTTCAAAAATAAATTAATTTCCTTCAAAATTAAATACCTTACCCAAGGATAAGAAATCACTCTTCTACAATTTTTCCGTTCACTCATATTTTTCGCCCGGATCTCCACATTCTTTGAAAACCAGTTTTATGTTCAAGATTTTTTAATATTATTTCTGTACGGCTAGCGAAAAACAGCAATTATATTAGATCACTGGGCTGCATTAATTCTTTGTGACGATGTTCCGTTCTTTTTGCAAAAACCCGATGCTTTTCATACTTAAATCATTTAATTAAGTTTTACTTTTATAAAAAAAATACTAAAAAATTTCTAAGGTTTTATAATTGAAAACGATATCCTTAAAAGATTTCTGCAACAAAAGACATATTGTCATCATCCTAATTAATGAAAAATATGTATATATACTCTTCGTCTATGTTGAGATATCAATATAAATAACTCAATGAGTTGACAAAACATTGTAAATAAAATAATTGTTAACAAAAAAAGTTTAATGCAAATAAAACATCTTGTTTTAATGCGTCCATGATTTAAATATACTTAAATTATTGCGAGTAAAATAACTGTTAAAAATAAAAGATTAATGCAAATTAAACATCAATTTTTCAATGCGTCAATGATTAGGAGATACTCAAATTAATGTGAATAAAATATCTGGTCAAGAAAAGATTATTAAAAATAGAAAATCATATTTTTTAAAGCGCCGATGATTAAATGATTTGGACACGCTCAAAATAGTGTCAGCCCTAAAGTTTTTGGTCGTTCTATACCATTTTGTTAATAATGTTTTCAACTCACGAATCCACGAATTGTTTGCGAAGCAGCTGGTATTGAAATGATTTTCGATCCAATAATAATACTGGCGGTGGTGTTTGAAGCGATAAGTTTTTCTTGGGTCAACGCTTAGTTTCGAGGTTTAGGGGATGGACACCTTCGGGGGTTTTTTGTCCCCTAAGCCGGCCGAATGTGGCGCGGGTGTATGGACGTTTTATGGGAGGGAGGTTATTTATAGACGGCGGTGCTTTGCTGACAGTTTGCAAGGACGCCCACTACAATCGACTCCGAATTTCATTTTCAGGTTCGCTGAAAAACTGTTTCAGGTTTGGATGAAAACTGTGTTTGTCGGCTACAGTTATTTGACCCAGCTAATATTTTTTTTAATATGTTTTTGACATCTCAATAAAGATGAAGAAGAATATGGATGTCTTGATATTAACGGGGCTTATGATCGACGTCATAGGCTTCTCGAGTGATCACTTTACACACTTGCAACCTTCGCCATTCTACTCATGATTGACAACCACACTTATTTTTTTAGAACTCCTAGTTATATGATCAATCTCATGACATAGAACATATGAGTTCACAACAGCCGATACTTTTTTATTTGTATGCATGATCCAACATTATTTAATTTTTTTATGTACATAGTTTATAATCTGTCCGCCTCCGTAGTGTAATGGTCAGCACGCTCGGCTACCGTTCTAGAGGTCCCGGGTTCGATTCCCAAGGGGGGTAAAATAAATATAAGTGATTTTTTCACTGTCATATTTATTCAATATTACCCTGGACTGGTACCTGAAGCGGAGGGCTGATCACCTTTCCTTCATGTGTAAAACGATCGAGATAACACTGCGTTTATATGAAGCAGTGCCCTATGCACCATTGGGGTGCGGAAAGGGGTTTTATTATTATTTTATTATTAGTTTATAATTTGACTAGTTATTTTATTTACAATATTTTGAGTGTTCCTAAATACTTGTTCGCAAATCAGGATTTTCTCTACATAGGAGTTATTTTTACATGTCAATATAGTTTGTCAATCATGAGAAAAATTGGTGAATGTTACACTTGTGTAAAGTGATCACTTAAACCAACCAGCCTATGATGGTTGTAATTCTCAAAAATGCCCAGACCTCCATATCGTTCTTCATCTGGAATATTTACGTGGAATATCGTAGATGAGTATCATCGTTGAACAACAAACTGGACAAAAATATCAAAATCTTCTTGTACACAACCATGATACACGATTTACACACAATGAAGGTTTGATAGTCCCAAGAATCATTTATAGATATGGAAGTCGAACTTTGCAATTAATAATTCCAAACATTTTTAATTTGTTGCCGCCGGATGTTAGAGGTCAAAATAAAATATGGAACAAAGGCAAAATAAAGGAATGGGTAAATGATCAAGTGCTGCTATGAAAATTGTAAAATAGTTTATTTTCTTAATTTTCTCTCTCTTTTTTGGTTATTTATTAGGTTAAAATGGATAAAAACAATAAAAATGGATGTATAAAAACCACTCCACCGACAAGACAAACAACGTGGCTTGGTGGGTCTCTGCAAAAAATATTTTTTATATGCTTAAAATTGTTCTTTAAATAAATGTTTGCTATTTATTTTTTAAAAAAATAAACATAAATAAAAATCTATGCTGATATCAAGAACGTCATAAATCAAAAATCGTCAATGTTCAGTTGCGCATGTTTTCGGAACGCCCAGAAAATGTTCTATATCCTAGCAAAAGAGGCATATTTTTAACTTAATATTTACCCGCTACAGGGCAGAAAGTATTGTTTTTGCGTTTTGAAGAAAATATATTGTTTAAATTATTTTCTTAAATATACTAAATATTTTTCAAATGGAGAAAAAACCTTCCGGTTTTACATAAAAAGATCTGTTGCACAGTAAAAAGTTCAATAAGTGGCTTGATATTGATTTTTAATACATTGTGTTATATTTTTAAACATTTAAAACGTTCTCCTGAAAAATCAAGTTTTTTGATTTATGACGTTCTTGAAAGGAGAGAGCGATATGTCAAATAAAAAATATGGATAAAAAGTGAGTTTGCCAAATTATTTTGAGAGATCCCATTCAGACTACATTTGGCCTATGTACTCATTCGGCGCTATATAAATTGGCGATATTTATTATTTTTATTATTGTGAATCATCCTAGAATTGGACTATGTAGGTCATATTTATTTAACCCTCCTCGGGGGTGGAAGGCATCGCAAACATAGAGGGTGTTATAACTTATTGCTTATCGGTTCTTAAACACCTCTATATTCGTATAATAATATTTTTTCCAAGTCTACGCTTTGCCCGTCTGTTCTCAACTGGGTCAAAGTAATTATTTATATCCTCCGACGTACGAATAAACGAGAACTTTTAATGCCAAAAAAATCGTATTTTGATCCGAAAATATCATATGTTATCGATTATGCACATATCGCTCACTCCTTTCAACAACGTCATATATCAATGAACTTGATTTTTCAGGAGACCGTTTTTAAAGTTTAAGAATATAATGAAGTGTATTAAAAATAAATATCAAGCCTCTTATTGATTTTTTTACTGTGCAACAGATTTTTTTAGGTAAAACCTTAATGTTAGTTCTCCATTTGAAAAATATTTAGTATATTTAAAAAAATTATTAAAAAGTACCTTTTCTTCACAATGCAAAAACAACACTTTATGCCCTGAAACGGGTAAATATTAAGTTAAAAATATGCCGCTTTTGCTGAGATATAGTACATTTTCCGGGCATTCCTAAAACATTCATAACTGAAAATTGACGATTTTTATACATGATGTTGTTGAAAGGAGTGAGCGATATGAGAAAAAAGGTGTAAATATAACAATAAAACACTTTAAGGTTTTAATTTATTTTTACTCGGTAAATACCACTTTTTCCTTAAATCTATTGCGACACGTGTTTCAATGCATTCTAAATCATTTTTAACACCGTATGTGATGCTAAGTCTAAATTTTAGAGTTGTGTCCTTGAGACGTTGAAAGATTTTTTTTAAAGAGAAATATTTGTGTTTTTATTATTTACACAAATATTTCATTTTCATAGTTTTTCTCTGAGCCTAAGCGGCTCATTATTAGAAACAGGTATCATATAGTGGTAGAGTGGGTTAGAACCGAGAAACTCTAACTTATGAGTCCGCGACACTAACCACGGGACCACAACCCGTCACTAGACGGTTATTTTTAATTACTACTTTATTAGTTAATTATTTTTAAACTACTACTTTTTTAGTTTATTTATATAAACACGACTAGTTTTGAGAACTGTTAATGTTCCCATCAACAGTTGAAAATACTTTAAAGTTCAACATCCGTTTTTTTATGAATTGATTTGTATTTATTTATTTGTATATTTTTTATCATACATATAATTACCAATTATAATTTGTAATAATGTACCTGCCCTGGAGATTTCCCGTGCCGAAAGCACATTTTACAATCTAGCATACAATATCTAGCAGTGGAGGTCAAAAGGCTAAAGAAGGTTTCATTAATTGATTCGGCAGTCACTTTGTGGTAAAATATATCTATTTTTAATTGAAATTTTACTTAATACCACTATTTAGTGACAAGTGTCACAGTAGATTTTGAGAAATAATAATAATATTAATAAAACCCTTATCCGCACTCCAATGGTGCATAGGGCACAGCTTCATAGAAACGCAGTGTTATCTTGATCGTTTACACATGAAAGAAAGGTGATCAGCCCTCCGCTTCAGGTACCAGTCCAGGGTAACATTGAATAAATATTACAGTGAAAAAATCACTTATATTTATTTGACCCTCCCTGGGAATCGAACCTGGGACCTCCAGGGCGGTAGCCGAGCGTGCTGACCATTACACTACGGAGGCGGACTTTTTTCGTTTTATAAAACTGTATTTAAAAAAAAAATGTTTGTTAAATGCAATCAAATACGACATGATTCATTTCAGATCTACCCTCCTCAATAATCCATTTATAAATAACTCTTTTATACTTGGTTTCGTTATTTAATTAATGGCTTTATAATTTATATAAGCAGATGATGTTACTTCATAGTATAATAATCAAAATTCTTTTGATCAAACGAGTAATGTGTCTTTATTTGATGTGTTTCAACATACGTTTAAAATTATTGAATCTCTATTATATTATTGCTTATATTCTCGTGGATTTTTTTTCTCTCTTTGCCTGTTTTTTATATATTTATTTAAATCACAATTTTTACATATTTAGAACATTTTTTTCAGAGACCCACCAAGCCACCTTGTGTGTCTTGTCGGTGGAGTTCTTTTTTAATACATTTTATATTGTTTTTAACGATATAAAATAATATCCTTTTGGAATTTTTTCTCTCTTTGCCTCTTTTTTTATTTTATTTATTTATTTAAATCACAATTTTTACATATTTAGAACTTTTTTTTGGAGACACCCACCAAGCCACCTTGTGTGTCTTGTCTGTGGGGTTCTTTTTTAATACATTTTATATTGTTTTTAACGATTTCAACCTAATGTACACACAAAAAAAAGAGAAAAAAATTAAGAACATAAACATTTTACAATTTTCATAATGTATGTATATGTTTTTATATGTATGTGTATATGTTTTTATATGTATGTATATATTTTCACTGTATATGTATAGTCTTTAAAGCGGTGGTTTTGAACCTTTTTTAAGTCAAGGAGCACTTTTGATCTTAAGGAAAATTCGCTGTACCTACACCAAAACTTAAGATTAAAAAACATATTAAGATAAGTTTCATTAAAAATAAAACTTATTTTTTTACTACAGACAAGTTGAAAATTACATTTATTTTTAAAAAAATACATAAATACTCCAATGAAACTTTTTGCGGCGAAAATTATTTAATGTGACACCTGAACTTGTCGGCTTTTACAAAATTCAGCGATATTAGGTTTAATTTTTTAAACAGTTACTCTCATTTCTTCATCCGGATTGCTAAGCCTTTCGCTTTTCTTCGTTTTAATATTGGTTAATGTCAGTCCGCCTCCGCAGTGTAATGATCAGCACGCTGGGCTACCATACTGCAGGTCTCGGGTTCGATTCCCAGGGGGAGGTCAAATAAATAAAAGTGATTTTTTCATTCTAATATTTATTCAATATTACCCTGGACTTGTACCTGAAGCAGAGGGCTGATCACCTATCCTTCATGTGTTAACGATCAAGATAACACTACGTTTATATGATGCAGTGCCATATGCACCATTGGGGTGCGGTAAGGGTTTGTAGAAGAAGAATGTCGAGAAACTTACCTCACACAAATATGAGGTTGAAAACTGTAATAAAATTTTCCGTTTCCTTCTGGATAAACCTGGGTATTCGTCTTGAACAAAAATCCAAAATTCATCAAAAATAATCCAAATTCCTTGGAGCACTTGCAACAAGCTAATACTACGTTTATATGATGCAGTGCCCTATGCACCATTGGGGTGGGGATAAGGGTTTGAAGAAGAAGAATGTAGAGAAACCTACCTCACACAAATATGAGGTTGAAAACTGTAATAAAATTTTCCGTGCCCTTCTGGAGAGACCTGGGTATTTGTCTTGAACAAAAATCCAAAATTCATCCAAAATAATCCCAATTCCGTGGAGCGCTTGCAACAAGCTCCGCTTAAGAACCACTGCTTTAAAGTTTACCAGTCAATTAGTGTCCATCAATCGCTTCGAATATTAGCAATTTAATTCAATTTTCTTTAATTATGTTTAGACATTTCATCAATCAACCCCCTTTATCGAAAAATTTCATTTATTTATGTAACATTATTTACTCACATTTGAATAAAATTCCTCGGGGGATTTGAAAGTCTGTAAATTAGATTTCTTTCTGACTAAAGTAATTAAACTTTAACCGAGAAATGTTTTAGCAGCCTTCGTAAAGCTTATTAATGTTAATTTCAATTTGATATTAATTTATTATTCTGTCTCTCGCAACGTGCCTTGTAATATAATTAAATACTTAAATATTTCACAACACTTTACTTTCAAAACGTTTTGAGTGTGTCCAAATACTTGTTCACAAATCTGTATTATCTCCAATTATAGCAGTCATTTTTCATATTATTTTTGATATCTAATCAAAGATGAAAGATGATTTTGTCCGCCTTCGTAGTGTAATGGTCAGCATGCTCGGCTACCGTTCTGGAGGTCCCGGGTTCGATTCCCAGGGGGGTTTAATAAATATAAGTGATTTTTTCACTCTAATATTTATTCAATTTTACACTGGACTGGTACCTGAGTGGAGGGCTGATCACCTTTCCTTCATGTGTAAACGATCGAGATAACACTGCGTTTATATGAAGCAGTGCCTTATGCACCATTGGGGTGCGGTAAGGGTTTTTTTTTATTATTAATCAAAGATGAAGATGCTCAATAAAAAGCTACTTTTCATCTCACTAATAGATGTCTCTTGTGAAGTTCTAGTGATTCAAGAAAAATGTTTAAAAATTGGTTCATATATATAGAGCTTGAGATTTTGAGTAGTTTGTTGTCAATATTGGGAAGAATCGGTGAATGTTACACGTGTGTAAAGTGGTCACTTTACACTATTTACTTTTTATTATTTATTTTTTATTCAGGCTATGACTGTCGTCAGCCCGTAAATACCCACACTTCCATATTCTTCTTCATCTTTATGAGATGTCAAAAAATAACTTGACATCCAGTTACTATTTCCACAAACCCTTCACTTTTTCTTCTTCTTCTACTCCTGCTTGGGGTAGGCCTAGTAGCCTGTTTTAAAATTTGTTTTTTCGGTTTCGAACTTTCGATTCGTTACTAAATTTTATTTTGATTCATTAGACTTCCTAGTTTATTTGAATTCTTGTCCAAGTTTTTAAGATTTTCGAATATTTTGTCTGTTTTTGGCTTTTGATTTGTTGCTTACTTGACGTAGTTTTAATTTAATACCCGTTTTGAATCACTTTGAAAAGCCATTCTTTTGTTCAAATATTTAGTCAGTTTTAGGATTTCTGATTACTTAATAAATATTTTAATTGCCCTTAAGTGTACCCTTTTTTAATTAATTTATTAAAATATTCGTTTTTCTTGTTTGTTTTTTCCTCACTACTTCATTTTTTTAATGCAATGAATGAAGAATATGTAATTTTATTCAACTCCATCTATGCTTAGTCCAAAAATATTATATATATATTTATATATATATATATATATATATATATATATATATATATATATATATATATATATATATATATATATATATATATATATATATATATATATATATATATATATATATTTAATATTATAGGATACGTTCCGATATCTAACACCAGAAAGTAATTCCCTGGCGACTCCGAGTATCAACAAGAGTGATTCACCAGCAAGCCCTTATAAGGGACACCAGACGGGCCGTGTGCATGTCCCTAATAGGCCACCTGTCCCCGACCTTACTAGAATGCTGCAACACATTGCTGAACTCGTTTCTTTCATCGACTCCTGTTCTTTCCACCTTCCTCATTTAGAAAATCTAAAAATTACACATACTCCAAAGAAGAGTATTTGAAAGATCGCAGTTGTTGGGATATGAAAAATATAATATATTTGACATCTCAATACGTAAAACTCCTTAGAAGAAGCTGGACTGTTGACTCTCGTCAAGCCCTTCCGTTCCACTAGAAGAGGGTTCGACATTTTGTGTCCTGTGCTTAGTTTATGGTACTAACGTCCTTCACTATTTTAATCATGTATCTTATATCATATTTAAATAAGTATCATACATCGTTTTTCCGCATTTTCGTCTGAGAGATCACATTTAGATTACAATCAATATTTCTGTCAAAAGTCTGGGTATTTACAGGACTTTCGGCCTATCATGTACTGGTTTAAATTAATATTATACTTTATACACGTGTAACATACACGATTTGTACCCATGATCGACAACCACACTACCTGAATTTTGTAACTTATATATCGCTCACTCCTTTCAAGAACGTCATAAATAAAAAATCGTCAGTTTTCAGTTATGCATGTTTTCGGAACGCCCAGAAAATGTACTAAATCCCAGCAAAAGAGGCATATTTTTAATATTTACCCGCTACAGGGCAGAAAATTTCGTTTTTGCATTTTGAAGAAAGAGTAATGTTCAATTTTTCTTTTAAATAAACTAAATATTTTTCAAATGCAGAAAAAAACATTCTGGTTTTACCTAAAAAGATATGTTGCACTGTACAAAGTTCAATAAATGGCTTTATATTTATTCTTAATACATTGTGTTATATTTTTAAACTTTAAAAACGTTCTCCTGAAAAATCAAGTTTTTTTTATTTATGACGTTCTTGAAAGGAGTGAGCGATATATGTTATATGATTCATACATCGCTTCATGTGCGAGTTAACGGCAGTATCTATAGTGAATTTGAGTAAACTTTATTTTAGCAGAGACCATTTTATTTATATGCAAGATCCTTTATTCGTAGTCTGGTTGTCAATCATGCATGTTACACGTTTGTAAAATGATCACTCAACCAGCTTATGACAAGTCGTAAGCTCTGTAAATGCCCAGATTTCCATATTCTTCTTGATACATGTTAAGATGTCAACAAATTAAAATTGGTTCTTAGTGAAGAAACCCAGATTTGTGAACAAGTATTTGAAAATGTTTTGAGCATTATTAAGGTTAAATTTTCGGGAAATTGTATGGAAAAGATAATTAATCTCATTCAAAGTTAGCGTTTGCAAGACATTTGAAGACACTGGGAACCCATTTTGTGACATTTAAATTCCCTTAACAGAGACATATGTAAATATGGAATGACATATTTCGTATTTGGGCCGTTTTTAGGCACACAAACGTGACGGATTTATAACACGCTGTATGCCTGGAGCTGAAACGATTCTGTCATTTTTAGACGGGCCTTTCTTTTCATATTGCTAATATATCACGGAACGTACCAATATTTATTTTATTCTTCGACACGTCGAAGGACGACCTTTACGGAGCTGAAATCTCATTTGGAGATTTTGAATTTGTTTTACTTTGGCATTTAAAGAACTAGAACTTCGTGAAAGTACTTTTATATATATGTATATACCTACATTATTTATATATATATATATATATATATATATATATATATATATATATATATATATATATATATATATATATATATATATATATATATATATATTTATTTATATGTGTGCGTGTGTTTACACATGGTATAATACTAACGATACTCAACCACGGGTTGGTGTGGATAAGATTAGTTAAATGAAAAGAAAGAAAACATAAATCTCACATATATAACGTTTAATTTCACGTGTGGTCCTATCATAGGCTGACAGTCGTAAGCCCCGTATTGAAGTATGCCTAGACTTCCATATTCTTCTTCATCTATGTTGAGATGGCATAAAATAATATGAAATATAACTCCTATAAGGAATTGAAGATAATCCAGATTTGTATTGATGTATTTGGACACACTCAAAATGTTGTAAATAAATTAACTGATCAAATTATAAGCTTGAATAATGAAATGAAAAGGATGTTTTCCAGCGTTTCTCGTGTATATTATTAAAATCCCGGATTCGGACCTCACATATAAATTAAAGAGTTTTTGCTTAATAAAGAGCGGACAGTTATAGTAAAAAATCGGACAAAATGGTTGCATTCCTGTGAGAAAATTGTACATTGATAACAATATAACAAATGCCCTCAATAAAATTATGTAATGTAACTAACTAACTAACTAACTAACCATCACGCCGCTTCCCCGCAGGGGTAGGCAGAGAGAATAGAGCGCCACACCACTCTGTCCTTGCAAACATCCTTCGCCTCTTCCACGTTCATGCATCTCCTCATACATACCCGCCGATTGTTACGACTCCTAACCTGACCACTTTCAAGTATTTGGCATACCTGATAGTGCCATGTTTTTCTCGGTCTTCCTCTGTTTCTTTTCCCACTAACATTCGCCTCATAAATTTATTTAACCGTTCTTTCCTCACTCATTCGTTCTACATGTCCAAACCATCTCAACACACCTTTCTTAATTTTATCGATAATGCTTATCTCAGCTTTGCATTCCTTCCTTATTTCACTATTCGCACATCTATCATACATCGTTGTGTCGCACATTCTTCTGAGAGATCGCATTTCGACTGCATTCAGTCTACTTTCATCCTTCTTTTGCCAACTCCATGTTTCACTTCCATACATTTGAGTTGGAACCAGGACTCCGTTGTGCACTGCCATGTAATGTTCTCAATACAAATTGTGTATTGATAACAAAGATATACAGCAACGAATAAACTCAATTTTCGCCAGCTTTTTCTAAACAAGATTGAGGGAAATTTTCAGTCTCGCCGCCTTGCTAGGTTCAATTTACACTAAACAAAGGCGTTTTAAATAATGGAATTGTCGCTTTTTACAGTACGCGATCTCATTTAAAATGGTTCTTTCGCGTTTAGACGAAATGTGGCCATGTTGTTTGTACTCTACTTTAACGTAAAGGGAAATGAAATAACTTATCTTTAAATTTCAGGCGTTTAAACTCTAGCTACCCTTTTAAAGAATTTGAGTGAAAAATAAATTGAACCAGACACAATTTTCCATTATTTTTTATTTATTTTTTTCATTTGAGTGACTCGATGCTTATTTAATTAATTATTGATTTGGCGTTTAATTCGTAGAACTCCATGTTAATTTATATATGAATGCATTCGTTTGAAAATGACATAACTAGGCGAAACAATTGTCACAATACTAATTTTTATGTATTTTTTAAAATAAAATACAATTTAGTAGACTCAAAAAATCTGTGTTTTATTTTTAAAAAAATATTACATAGACACAATGCTTGTTTGCACTTTAAAATTTTAGAACATGATTACATTTTCTATTTTAATTATGATTATTTTTTCTACATACGAGTATCAGTAATATTATTGCTGCACATGTTAAAACAGTCACTTAGAATTGTATAGCTACATAAGGACCGTAGTCCATTTGATCTTCACATTCGTTTGTACAAATACAAATACAAATACAACTTAGTATAATGCCCTAACAAGGCGAAACAATTGTCACAATATAATTTTTATGTGTTTTTTGTTAATAAAATACAACTTAGTAGACTCAAAAAATCTGTGTTTGATTTAAAATTAATACATAAATCAGTAATATTGTTTATAGAATTGTATTAAGTATAGTCCTTCTCCGTCATTGTCAGCACGCCCGACTACCGTGCTGGAGATCACGGGTTCGATTCCAAGGGGGGGATCAAATAAATTCATTGATTTTTTTACTGCAATATTTATTCAATATTACCCTGGACTGGTACTTGAAACAAAAGGATGGTCATCTTTCTTTTATGTTGATTGTATTATGTTGATACAGTGCCCTATGCACGGTAGGGTGCGGATAATGGTTTGAAGAAGTAGTATTGTAACTAGTCATACGACGTCTGCTTTTGAGAAAATATGATTTAAATAAAAAAAAATAAACACTTGTTTCAAACCACTTTTAAATATGTCAATGTTAACACTAGTTTCGATAACAACAGATGCTCGCATCAACAGGTGAAAATGCTAACAGTTATGTAATTTTACCTGTTGATGAAACCATCAGCAGTTCCCAAAACTAGTGTTTATATTGAATTCAAATAAAATACTTGTTTTTTACCAATTGAGTATTATATTATTACGACTAGCTTCGGATGCTTTCATCTACGGGTTTGAATATAAACTTCAGCTATTTTTTTTTATTAAATAACTTAATCATTTCTTGCCACAAGGTGAATGCCGAAAAAAGTGACCCTTAACAAGTGTTTTATTGATATATTTAAATCAACATGCTTTTCCAAATCATTGGTTTGCTGAAATTGGTTTGACTCTGAAGATATTAAACACATGTTAGTTCTCGATACCATATATGGTTGAATCGAGTAAACTTTTTTATTTGGCAGAGACCCTTATGAAATGTATTTAAGAATCTCAATTCCGAATTATTTCAAATACTAAGAGACGCCTGAAAACATGACTTTCAGTTTTCATATTAATTTTTGACATCTCATCAAGATGAAGAAAAATATGGAAGTCTGGGCATTTACGGGGCTGACAACCGTCATGGGCTGGTTTAAGTGATCACTTTTCACACGTGTAACATTCACCAATTCTACCCATTATTGACAACCACACAACTCAAATTCTTGGAAGTTCTGTATATATGAACCAATTTAGAAACCTTGTTCTTGAATCATTAGAACTTCACTAGATGACATCTATTGGTGAGATGTAAAGAAGCTTTTTGTGAAGCAGAAACTCTTATACATATCTTACTCCTTGTGTATTGACTTCTTTATCCCGCATTCATAGTTTATTTCAATAGGTCCCTTTAAAAATATAGGTAGAGGTTTCACTGTATCTTACTACGCGAAAAGAATTTTAGGTGGCAGGGGAACATGAAAAACGATACTCCTTTAAACAACTACTTTCAAGTAAGATTAATTCGGGAAAACGAAAAATGGGCCCAGCGCAGCAACGCGTTTCCAATTATAAAATATGGAAGTAAATATGGAAGAAGATAATAAAATATAGAAGTAAATATAAAGATGAAGAAAATATGGAAGTCTGGGCATTTACGGGGCTGACGACCGTCATAGGCTGGTTTAAGCGATCACTTTACACACGTGTAACATTCACCAATTCTATCAATTCTACTTTCAGTTTTCATTATACTTATGATTTGACCAGTAATTTTATTCACAGTATTTTGAGTGTGTCCAAATCATTGTTCACAATTTTGGAATTCCTCTAATTTGAAGTTATTCATATTGACATCACAATTTAGATGTTTTGGTATTTTTAAGGCTTGCAACCTGTCGAAGGCTGTGGTTTAACTGATAATACAGGAGTAAAATTCACTATTCTATACATGATTGACAACCACACTACTCAAATTTCGAAACTTATAAATATATGTTATATATCGCTCACTCCTTTCAAGAACGTCATAAATCAAAAATCGTCAATTTTCAGTTGTGCATGTTTTTGGAATGCCCAGAAAATGTACTATATCTCAACAAAAGCAGCATATTTTTAACTTAATATTTACCGCCACAGGGCAGAAAGTGTTGTTTTTGCATTTTGAGGAAAAGGTATTGTTTAATTATTTTTTTTAATGTATTGAATATTTTTCAAATGGAGAAAAAACCTTCAGGATTAACCTAAAAAGATCTGTTGCACAGTAAAAAGTTCAATAAGTGGTTTGATATTAATTTCTAATACATTGTATTACATTTTTAAACTTTAAAAACGTTCTCCTGAATAATCAAGTTTTTTTATTTATAACGTTCTTGAAAGGAGTGAGCGATATATTCCTTTTATTTGTGTGTAGGTCTGTATTATTCAGGGAATTATTCTCTTCCTGATTTCAAATACTTTTACCCTAATTTCGAAGGATACAGCACCCACGCAGAAGATATAAACCTTCTGTAACGACTATTTGATGCCCACAATAATATAAAATCAATTTTGATTTATATGCGAACTAGTTGCCTTCGGGGACTCCAATTAGTGATGTGATTAACCAAATTTAAATGTTATAATTTGTATAATCGAATGATCATTCGTTACTTCTAATTTTCTTAACCAAATACATGTTAATCAATCGTTATTTTCATATTTTTGCATTTCCTAAAACTAAAGCTTATCTCGCAGTTCACAATGGAGTTATTTTAAATGAAAGGAAGCGAAACATGGGATTGGCAAAATAAGGATAAAAGTAGACTTATCGCAGACGAAATACGATCTCTACGACAAATGTGCGGCACAACGATGTATGACATATGTTGAAATAGTGAGGTAATTAAATAATGCAAGGCTGAGATAAGAGCATTATCGATAAAATAAATTATTGATAAGATAAAAGGAAATTGAAATGGTTTGAACAAATGAGTGAATAAAACAAATGTATGTGGCGAATTTGGTTGGAAATAGAACCAGAGAATGACCGAGGAAAACTTTGCTTGAGAAAGTATTTCAAATACTTAAAAGTGGTCAGGCAAAGAGTCGGAATAATCGGTTGATACGTATGACGAGATGGATGTATTGGACGATGCAAAGAATGTTAGCAAAGACAGTGTGGTGTGGCATCCTATTCTCTCTGCCTATCCTTGCTGGAAGCGGCGTGATGAATAGTTTGTCAACAAGTTTTACAATTTAAATTGTTTTTAGTATTACTTTACTTCCTTTCAAGTTAGACAAGCATATATATATATATATATATATATATATACAATACAAGCATATATATATATACATATATAATAATTTCCTCAATATTTAGATATGTATATTTGTTGTCAGATTATGGTATTTTCTTGAAATAATACGGCAATCCGAATAACGCCCGAATCCGGATATTTAATATATTTTTCGATATCCGGACTATCATCATTCGATTATCGTATTCATTCGATTTATCCCAACACTAGCTTCGTACTGTCGTTGAAGCTAGGGCTTGCGTAAATCATACTTCATTTAGCTTCTCTTCGAGTGTTTCGTTTTACGATGCACTACCATTATAATATTATAGGCTCATATAACAAAAATAGATGTACAGTAAAAAAAACATAAATCCAAGTATGTCCATGATGTTCATTTAAATGACCACACGCGTAGTACTTTTATCTTCTATCGTTCCAATTTTAATGTATGTTTTACTTGGTAAATACCACTGATGCTTAAAATCGTCATTTTTAAACACCGTGCAAATGATGCGGACCGAATGGAAACACGTATCACAATATATTTAATTATATAATAGTAATTACTTAGTAAAACTTAAATTAAAAGTGGATAGATTTTACCACAAAACAAACAAACAAATTTTACCTGCCTTATCAACAACATTTTCAGAGTGTCCAAATACTTCACAAATGTTCACAAATCTGGATTGTCGCCAATCATAGGAATTACTAAACCAATAATAACTCCTTCAATTGGAGATAATCCAGATTTGTGAACAAGTATTTGGGCACACTCAAAATGTTGTTAATGAATTATCTGGTCAAATTATAAGCTAAAATAATAAAATTAAAAGGATATTTTCTGGCGTTTCTGGCGTGTATGTGATTTTAATTCAGGATTTGGACCTCACATACAAACATATGAGTTTCTGATCAATAAAAAGTTTCTTTCATCTCACCAATAGATGGATGTCTCCAGTGAAGTTCTGGTGATTCAAGTACAATGTTTAGAAATTGGATCATATATATAGAATTTCCAAGAATTGGAGTAGTGTGGTTGTCATTCATGGGTAGAATTAGTGAATGTTACACGTGCGTAAAGTGATCACTTAAACTAGCCTATGATGATCGTAAGCCCCGTAAATGCCCTTCCATATCCTTTTTTATCTATGTTGAGATGTCAAAAAATAGTATATAAGTATATATATATATATATATATATATATATATATATATATATATATATATATATATATATATATATATATATATATATATATATATATATATATATATATAAATATATATATTTATATATATATATATATATATATATATATATATATATATATATATATATATATACATATATATATATATATATATATATATATACATATATATATATATATATATATATATATATATATATATATATATATATATATATATATATATATATATATATATATATATATATATATATATATATATATATTTCTCTTTTCTCTTTTCAACCCGACCGAATGAGAGCAACGCGTGGCCGGGTACAACTAAAAAGGAATACACAGCATTTTTCACGGTTTTTCTCGCGACAAACGAACTAGTTGGAATGGAATTTTCCAATTTACATTCCAAGTTAATTACCATCCATTCCAGAGGGCCACTGAAGGAATTCAATTAGCTTCCTCCGCGGATACGAGCTCACTCCGCGGCCAGTATAATTAACAAACATTTTACTGCCAATTTATCATTAACTTATTGTACCGAAATTTACAATGGCTCACCGCAGCAATTAATTCAGCATGGGCACGTGCCTAGATAATTTTTTTTAAATAAATAAAACAAAATAAGATCATTGACATTTTGCTGACTCCTTTCAACAACGTCATATACCAAAAATCGACAATTTTCAGCTGTGCATGTTTTAGGAATACCCAGAAAATGTACTATATCCCAGCAAGGGCGGCATATTTTTAACTAAATATGTTCCCGCTACAGGGCAGAAAGTCTTGTTTTTGCATTTTGAAGAAAAATTTTTGTTTTTTTAAATGTACTAAATATTTTTTAAATGCAGAAAAAACATTCAGGTTTTACCTAAAAAGATCTGTTGCACAGTTAAAAGTTCAATAAGTGGCTTTTATTTATTTTGAATACATTTTATTACATATATTTTGTCCGCCTCCGTAGTGTAATGGTCAGCACACTCGGCTACCGTTCTGGAGGTCCCGGGTTCGATTCCCGAGGGGGGTAAAATAAATATAAGTGATATTTTCACTGTCATATTTATTCAATACTACCCTGGACTGGTACCTGAAGCGGAGGGCTGATCACCTTTCCTTCATTTGTAAACGATCCAGATAACACTGCGTATATATGACGCAGTGCCCTCTGCACCATTGGGGTGCGGATAAGGGTTTTATTTATTATTATATTTTAAATGCAGAAAAAACATTCAGATTTTACCTAAAAAGATCTGTTGCACAGTTAAAAGTTCAATAAGTGGCTTATATTTATTTTAGACACATTTTATGCATATATTTTTGTATATTTTATAATAAAGTCGTGCTCTAAATCGGGAGTACACATAAATAATAATAAAAATATGTATATCGTCCAGTTTACTTAAATTCAAATGAGTTTTCTAGGTCAAGGGACATTTCGTGGAGGCTTAGTAAATATTCTTTGTCCTAGTTTGGCAATAACTTGATATGCGGGACATTTACAAACGATGTTTTCCTAACTCGGGTCCCCTTCCCACATATTATTTGTCCATAAAGACGACCCGGCCCTGCCATAAATACTTTTTATTATTTAATGACATAAATTTTTTTTTTCATTTGCGTCCACCAATTTTTTTTTCGTCTGCAGAATATTGCTCAGCCTTTAGAGAATGTGTGTTGTGTTATTTATTTTTCGCAGCGTAAAGCGTTTGAGTGTAAAATGGTATTACCACGGTTCGAAAATAGTTAAAAAAATACATTTTGAAACTCAACTTACAATCTTTTAAAGGAATAACCTGCAAAGCCTCTACTATTACAGTCTTGTCTTCTATTTTTTTGTTTTAGGACACCCGTTGCGAAGTTTTGTTTGCATTTTTGAAGTTTACTGGGTTTTCATTTTGTAAGCAAGTTTTTAAAATAACGAAAAAGCGTTTAATATTTATTTTGTTCGTTATTCTAGAAGTTCGTTCAATAGAGGTCCGTTATATCGAAGTTTTGCTGTACTGTATAAATATACAGAACATCTGTGGTTATCAAAGATTGTCATGTTTACAATACTCTTCTCCTAACCCTTATTCGCACTCAATGGTGCATAGGGCACTGCATCGTATTGATACAGTACTGTCTTGGTTGCTTACACGAAGCCAAAGTTTTTACCTTACGCTTCGCATAATATTAAATTAATATTAGAGTAATATGTCTTAATGGATTTTTAATAAGTCTTAAAGGAATAACCCGCAAAGCCTCTACTTTTTGAGGCTTGTCTGCAGGTAGGATAGTAAAGATATGTCTGCAGGTAGGATAGGAAGGTAAATCTGAAAAATACGTCACAAATGACAAGACCAATTGAATATAAATCTTTCTTGAATATATTTTGTAATTGGCCAGCTTCGCAGTGGGGCGTCTACCCAACTACGCCACGACGCCTGTATATCAAATATATCGCTCACTCCTTTCAACATACATACATCAAAAATCGTCAATTTTCAGTTGTGCGTGTTTTCGAAATGTCCAGAAAATGTACTATATCCCAGCAAAAGCGGCATATTTTTAACTCAATATTTACCTGCTACGGGGCAAAAAGTGTTGTTTTTTGCATTTTGAAGACAAGGTTAATTTATTTAATTATTTTTTTTAAATATACTTAAATTTCAAATAGAAAAAAATCATTCAGGTTTTATCTAAAAAGATCTGTTGCACAGTAAAAAGTTCAATCAGTGGCTTGTTCCTTTTTAATACATTTCATTATATTTTTAAACTTTAAAAACGATCTCCTGAAAAATCAAGTTTTTTGAAATTTAACGTTCTTAAAAAGAGTGAGCGCTATGTATCTAGATGACGAAGAATATGAAGGTTTAGTCATTTACAGGGCTAAGCCAGTCCATGACAGATCTCAATCCCTGTTAACACCCAGGCTTCCATATTCTTCTTCATCAATGTATGTTTGAGATATCCAAAATAAACATCCATCAAGTTCTCTGAGCTTTCTTAAGAAGCTTAAAAGCTTTGTTCGTCAAGTTCATAATCCCGATATTCTTCGATACCGTGCCATCATGGTGGGTGTAATGGCTTTCTATTTTTAGATTCCCGCTTATTTGCCATGTAATATAATGATATACGGTATGTGCTTTCGAGTTATTTTCCGCGAATTCAGCATTGAACTTGACATGAAGCGACCTCTCTTGGTACCTAAGCTCTATTTTTAGTCAGCGAATCTGCGCTTTGGTCATCTTGGCCACTCGGGAATGCCGATATTAACCTACACAGACCTGATAGGGGTATTTGAAGTCCTCCTATACCTTACACTCTATAACTTGGTAATACTTCGTTATTTTTCGTTTTCAAATTTCCAAATCTTCAATTAATTGTTAAAATAAATATTCCTGTAATCTACATTCAAATCCATCGATACGTGATCTAATGTTCGAACGGTCCGTGTTATTAATTTTTTTATATTTTTACAACATTTTGGGTATATCCAAAATGTTGTCTTAAATTGTAAGCGGCATAAAAACTAAATCGCCTGAAAATCATGTTTTCAGGCATCTCCCCGTATGTTAATTAATTCGCTATAGATCCTACAAACTCAAAAGGGTCTCCGCTAAAATCAATCATAGATACTGCCGCAAACTCATACATGAAGTAACGTTTATAGCGACGTATAACCACACTTCTCAAATTTTATACATATATGTAAGTTATAAAATTTGAGTAGTGTGGTTGTCAGTAATGTGTAGAACGGTGAATGTAACACACGTACAAAGACTTCCATATTCTTCTTCATCTTTGTTGAGATGTCAAAACGTACACATTTTATTTATTTCACTCCTACCACTGCGCGCCACAACTGTATGGTAGCGAGACGGCTATTATGGACTGCATTATTTCGGCCATTCACTACACGATTCGCGCAGTCGATCTGCAAACACGCTAGTGACTTCACGTCGTTTATCGCAAGCTTAGCATTATTATTACGTTAAATATTTTTAATATGAATACGGCTAGGATCTTTCAAAACCCCCCTTTAGAGCATGCCTTTTTTTCAAATATTTGGGATAAAAAAGGTTATGTTACTCATGAATGTTTTCGTAGCCGTAAGCTCAGATAAACGTCTTTTTATGTAATAAGAAAATTGTGTCTCTAAAACTACTACTCCAAGTCTCCAAGACTCCATCTGTGTCTGTTGAAACGGATCAAGTATAACCAATTATTTACTTTATAAAATTAAACAACTTTGTTTTAACCACTTTTTTATTGTTAGTACACTTTAACCAACCGGTTTGTCGAAACCGGTTGGTTCATTTTTTGTGGCACATCATTGAAAATATGTATTGAAAAGATCTCTAAAGATACTCTGAGAAATGGGAACACATTCCGACATAAATTAAAGTATTTTAATGTTTTAGAATTTAATAAACACTGATGATGACAAGGTTCTTGTCGAAACCGGTTGGTTAAAGTGTACTTATAATAAAATAAAATAAAAGTGAAGTGGTTAAAACATTGTTGCTTAATTTTATAATGTTTATAAAATGTGCCACAAAGTATCTGCGAAAAATATTCAAGAAATAACCGATTATTTTTCTTCTATGGGTGTTAGTCAAGTCCCTTCTGACGTCGACTATCGCTTGAGAGTAATTGTCCTTGTCTTGGGCAGCTCTAAACAGCGCCTCGACGGTCCTGATCCGGGTCCAATCTCGTATATTCCGGAGCCAGGTATTCTGTCTTCTATCCACACCAAGTCGAACTTCTATTTTGCCTTTTATGATTAGGTACAATAGCTCGTACTTCTCTCTTCTAAGCATATGCTCCAGATAAGACACCTTCCGGACTTTGAAATCAGTCATCAACTGTCTTTCTACTCTTGCTCCGTATTATTGTATGAATGACGTATAATTCTAGTGGTTTTTACGCGACGGAAACTTTGCCTTGCATTTTTCAGGTATTATCAAAATGCGAAAGGACGCCATATAACAATCAATAAATAATAATAATACATTGGTCACTATCAGGAAATCCCATAAAATTTTAACAGTAAACGTGGGTCGGGTTTGATGGGAACGATCCTTAAAAACTATCGTTTTAAGTTGTATTAACTTTTAAAGGGGAACTTTAATATGAGGATATGTACAAGATACATAACAAAACGAATGATCTATTAAATTCAGTTT
Source organism: Brachycentrus maculatus (assembly GCF_059751285.1). Taxonomy (NCBI): domain Eukaryota; kingdom Metazoa; phylum Arthropoda; class Insecta; order Trichoptera; family Brachycentridae; genus Brachycentrus; species Brachycentrus maculatus. The sequence goes on along the minus strand of NW_028280832.1, from coordinate 572,329 downwards.
TAAAAAAGTAAATCACAATATATTTCTTCATGATCTTATTTTAAAAAAATATATACCGACCTTCACTCGTGTTCTTAATTTTAATTTAAAATCACACCACCAGTTTCAACTTCAGATTTATTTTGAAAAATCTATCGCAATTTTTCTTGTTAAAGAAAAAAAAGTTAGATAATCTTCTCCACGTTGTTGACGAAAAATGTAACAACTCAGTCAGACACTGTTTCATTAAATTTTGTAATCTGTGTACATACATTTTGTACCAGAAGTAGCAATGTTTACGAAGTTATAAGTCACTCGTCTTTGAACCCTTGAACTTTCTATAGTATCATCACGGTTGCGCTTTTGAAATTATGTGTCGGGTTGTGATCCCGTGGTTAGTGTCGCGGACTCTCAACTCAGAGTTTCTCGGTTCGAACCCACTCTACACAATTTGGTACCTATTTCTTAAAATGAGATTTCGATTGGAGTAAGCTTTATACTTCACAAATTTCTCAACTGAAGGCGCCACTGTGAGCTGTAATTTTTAATCTCTCAAATATACATCTAACATACGAAAGAATCCAACAACATTTCATGTATAAATTTTTCAAAAATAGAGGCAATATGGATGTTCAAAATGGGCAGAATAGTGAACGTTACGTGTGTAAAGTGAACACTTAACCCAGCCAAATCCCAAACAATTATCCCTGAAATGCTCAGATTTTTATATTCGTACAAATAAAAACGAAATTTTATTTACCTAGAGTCGAGACACCTATAATATTCTTTAGAAATTAAGTTTAATTTATAATTTATATTTGAAGCACTAACGTTGTGGTTTTCCATTTTATAATTGAAATGTAACTGTCTTTTTAAATTACCATAAATAATTTATTATAATTTAATTATAATGTCTACCGGTTTCGAAGCTAACCGCTTATTTATCAAGACTGATTAATACTTATAGAATAATCAGTCTTGATAAAGAAGCGGTTAGCTTCGAAACCGGTAAACATTATTATTAAAATATAATAAAATATTTACATTGATTTTTAAACAAAGTTACATTTAAATTTTAAGTTCAATTTATTTTCTTTTACATGTTGTTTCGATATTCTTTCTATCTTGTTCTTGTGCTAGACTTTTTTAATTATATTTTTTTAATTAAGTCAAGCAATTTGTGTGTTTAGTTTGCTTTAGTGAGTTGTCTGTCTGTCGGAGCAATGAAAGGAATTATTAACCTTTCGACCTCGGCCTATTTTGAGCGTCATAAACTGACATGTGATTTTACACTACAATCAATGAACAGTCCCTATCAGTACACGAGTCAAAGTATTTATACACATTGTATAACTCAAATCAACAATATTTTTAAAAAATCTTTTAAAATACCAATAAATCAGTTTTATTTCAATACACACGATTTGTTTCGAAAATTTACAGTTTTACTTTTCACCTGTAGATGAAATGTGTCGCCCACTTTCAAAATCCGCCAGATCCAATTTTATAAGATTTAAAAATAAATACTCTATCGGAATGCTAATTGTGGGTTTTAGTGTTTAAAATATTTATATACTTAAAACTCTGCTAAAAATACTTAAAAACATCGTTGTATTTCAAATTCCGCTATTTTCATGGAACTTGCCTTCTGACCCATATCGGCCAATCAGAGAGCGGGGAAAGGTCAAAAATTAAGATGACGTCACTATCGGTTTCTGTCTCGTGTTTTTTTTTTAAATACTGAAAAAAAATCTGAAAAAATGTTACAATCTCTATTTCATAATATTTTATCTAGAGATAGAAAAATCTTTTTAAACAAAAATGTTGCTTGGAGAATTTAGCATTTTTTGGAAAATCGACTTACATGGATCTGGCGGATTTTGAAAGTAGGCGACACAAATCATAAGTAGTTTTTGAAATTAGTCGCGTGTAATGTGAAATAAAACTCATTAAGTGGCATTATACAGGGTCTTCCAATAGGCACTTCCAAACTTTCACAGTTGATAGCGGCCGTATTGTTGATGCTACATCTGTCAAATTGATTGTCATTTATTCTGTCCGTTTTGGAAAATTACCATGGACAGATATAGCGTTCTAAAATATGTGCAAATGTTGTAATTGCTTTATCTAAATATGTGATTCGTCCGTTTTTCGGTCGCCATAAGCGTCCTACCGAGAGAACTATTCGCAGTGTGGTGGATAAATTTGAATCTAAAGCAAATTTATTTTACGAATTTACCTGCGAAAATGTTAAACAAAATTGTATCCTTTTTGAACTGTGAATTTACATTTAATCGCTTTTAATGTCCTTGTCACTGTCAATCTAAATAAATACATGTTTGTAAAGCACCACCAAGTGTCTAGAAGTGCCCCAGTGTAGGCAGTGAAAGGGATAAGTAGTTAGTTATTTATTTATTTTATTTTACTTTTTTATTTGGGCTAACAACAGCAACATATGTAAAACAAAACAATTAAAAGATATAATAATATAATAAAACCCTTATCCGCACCCCAATGGTGCATAGGGCACTGCGTCATATAAACGCAGTGTTATCTTGATCGTTTACACATGAAGGAAAGGTGATCAGCCCTCCGCTTCAGGTACCAGTCCAGGGTAATATTGAATAAATATGACAGTGAAAAAAATCACTTATATTTATTTTACCCCCCTTGGGAATCGAACCCGGGACCTCCAAAACGGTAGCCGAGCGTGCTGACCATTACACTAAGGAGGCGGACATATTAAAAAAAAAATTAAAAGATATACATTAAACAAACCAATAATAGTTAACCACAGAATTATAAAGATTAGTACAAAATATTTAGTGTAGATCTAGCAAATGAATGAATGTGTTCTATGTGTGTGTGTGATGTTGATTCAAGTAGGGACATACATACAATGCGGAGAAGCATAGTTTTTAATGATCCTGAGAGGACAATTTTCTCGCCATTCGACTTTTCAACACAGATGTTCCGCAATTAAAAATGTCAACTTGGCTAAAACATGAGTTGTACTCACTAGCCATTCGAAACATAGGTGAACTCCGTGCATAATTAGTTCGAAGAACAGGTACTCTGAATAATGATTATGACGTGTGACGGGTACGGTAGCCGGGTATTTCAGTCAGTCAGCTAGATGCGATTCTAACCAGACGTAGGCCGTAATTATCGGCATCTGTAGTTAATAGTGAAAATGAAATTCTACTTTCTTGTTTTGATTTTTTCCTGAAATTGTCTGAAAGTTTTTTCTGGGCTGTGAAATAGGGCAGCCGCCCTTCTGCCGCACACACCCCCGCCCTGTCGCGCGAGGCTATTTACAGTGCTGGGGTCAATACTAAGCAAACTTGCAGTCGGATTACTAACAGTACTGAATAATGAAGCCCCCTCAAAATGACCCAGGTGGCGTATTCGCGAACCATACATCGCTCTAGCACCCCGCTCCGTTATGCGTTGCAAATTGTTAACAACATTGCCTTGTTTATGATCAAACTGATAAAACAACAACGCTCAACAAGATATATGTGGAGGCCTCACCAAAACGTTACATTTCTTGAATGTTTTTCGCAGATACTTTGTGGCACATTTTATAAACTTCATAAAATAAAAAAACTTTGTTTTAACCACTTTTTATTGGTACACTTTTTCCAACCGGTTTCGACAAGAACCTTGTCATCATCAGGGTTTATGTACTAATTCTAAAACATTTAAATACTCAAAGTTAGTTTATAGTTAATTCCCCTTCTCTTACGATACCAAAAACTTCCACGCACTCCGTACACCATATGAAAATGTGATTTAAAAAAACGGGGAAAAAAACTCCTAAATGTTGCTTTATTGAGCATTGCACAGCGAATGCGCCCACTCCGGACGACAACTTGTGAGCTACCAAATGATGACAAGGTTCTTGCCGAAACCGGTTGGGAAAATTGTACCAATAAAAAGTGGTTTTATTTTAACAAAGTTGTTTTATTTTATAACGTTACATTTCCTTTATAAATAGTTTTAAGTAATCAGGAATTCTAACTTTTAAAACTATTACGTTTTGGTGCGATTTAATTATTTCATATTGGTTTAACACAGGATTGGTCACGTTTGGTAGCAACTTTAGTTGAGATTTCAATAGAATACAGTAAACAGAACAGATTTGCATTTAAAGGATTTTTTGTGCAATTACTTTTTGGTGAGGAGGACCTTCTCATATAGTCTTCTTTAAACATAATATTCAAACTGAAATCTGTCGGGGTTCGGTTCGCGAATACGCACGCAAATTGCTCCATACCGACGCACATCCGCCTAGGATTAACTCTGATACATTTCCCGGATAAATTACATAAATAAAGAAATTCAGTGACGCATCTGCCTCGGATTTGGATCACTCTCGTGTTCAAGGTCGGATTGTATGATAAAAATGGCGCGGATTATTCATATCCGTTTCCAAAATATTACCAATCTCACGAGATAATATTGTTATAATTATTATTTAACCTATTTTTTGCTAGACACCTCAACATAAATGAAGAACATAAGATTTTGTGAACAAGTATTTGGACACACTCAAAATGTTATAAATAAATTATCTGGTCAAATTATAAGCTTAAATAATAAAAATGAAAATGGTATTTTCTGGCGTTTCTCATGTGTGTGATTATAATCCAGGATTCGGACCTCACATACTAATATAAAGAGTTTCTGCTTAGTAAAAAGCTTCTTTACATCTCACCAATAGATGTCTCTAGTGAAGTTCTAGTTATTCAAGAACAAGGTTTCTAAATTGGTTCATATATAAAGAACTTCCAAGAATTTGAGTAGTGTGGTTGTCAATAATGGGTAGAATTGGTGAATGTTACACGTGTGTAAAGTGATCACTTAAACCAGCCTATGACGGTCGTCAGCCCCGTAAATGCCCAGACTTCCATATTCTTCTTCATCTTTGATGAGATGTCAAAAAAATGTCTCCTGTAATTGGAGATAATCCAGATTTTGTAAACAAGTATTTGGACACACTCAAAATGTTGTAAATAAATGAAGAATATGGAAGTCTGGGCATACGACCGTCATAGTAATAATATTATAAATAACTCCTTTAATTGGAGACAATCCCGATTTGTGAACAAGTATTTGGACACACTCAAAAGGTTATTTAACCTAAGTAATATTTTTAAATAACAACTGTGTAATTTTATCCACATTAATTTTATTTTACCAGCAACCGGGTTTCGTCGTAACCCGGTTGCTGGTCAAATATAATTAATGTGGAATAAATTACATAGTTATTTTATTATATAAAATGTAGTTCCACCAAGAAATGTCAGTAGGTACAAAACATAACTTGAGTAACAAATCCAGTGTTTACAACACATAAAAAATTAAACACTGTGTAACAGTTTTTTTTTAAATTATTTATTTGGCAGTCACCCAGTGATAGGATGTTTCTGCCAGTGTCAAGTACACAAGTTGTTTACAAAAAAAAATAATAGAAAATAATAATAACAATTAATACAAAATTTCATAGTTTAAATGCATTAAGCTTTATCATTTTGGAAATTATGACCGCAATTCTAGAATTAGGTTCAGAAAGAAGGGTGGATACTTGGGTGGGGAGTTGGATTCCTGCCCATGTTAAGCTATTTAGAAGTATAACAGTTTAGCATATAGTAAAAATTGTTTTCGTAAGCCCCATAAATGCCCAGACTTCAATATTCTTCTCCATCTATGTTGAGATAATACATCCAGTGTTTTATGTCTCAAATCATTTCGAAACAGTTTAAATAACATTACAATATAAGTATACATAATTATTATGATCAATACAATACAATTTACGCTGCCTCTATAGTGTATTGGTCAACATGCTCGGCTACCGTACTGGAGGTCCCGGGTTCGATTCCCAACGGGGAGGTCAAATAAATGTAAGATTTATAATTAGTACATGTTAAACCCTAATAATGACAAGGCTCTTGTCGAAACCGGTTAGAGAAAAAATGTACCAATAAAAAGGTGGTTAAAAACAAAGTTTTTTTTTATTTTATAAAGTTTATAAAATGTGCCACAAAGTATCTGCAAAAAACATTCATGAAAATACATATAAGTTATTTATTTGACCTGGATTATTTACACAGGTTTTAATTTTATTTTTTTTATTATGAGGTCAAGGGATCTTGCATCCCTTGTGTCACTGCGACCATAATAGGTCTATTTTGACCACTATGTATCTTTCAAACCTGGTTCCAACTCTAGTGTATGGAAATGAAACATGGAGTTGGCAAAAGAAGGATGAAAGTAAACTGAATGCAGTCGAAATGCGATCTCTCAAAAGAATGTGCGACAAAACGATGTATGATAGATGTGCGAATAGTGAAATAAGAAAGGAATGCAAAGCTGAGATAACCATTATCGATAAAATTAAGAAAGGTGTGTTGAGATGGTTTGGACATGTAGAACGAATGAGTGAGGAAAGAACGGAAAACAAATTTATGAGGCGAATGTTAGTGGGAAAAGAAGCAGAGGAAGACCGAGAAAAACATGGCACGATCAGGTATGCCAAATACTTGAAAGTGGTCAGGTTAGGAGTCGTGACAATCGGCGGGTATGTATGAGGAGATGCATGAACGTGGAAGAGGCGAAGAATGTTTGCAAGGACAGAGTGGTGTGGCGCTCTATTCTCTCTGCCTACCCCTGCGGGGAAACGGCGTGATGGTTAGTTAGTTAGTTAGTTTTGTATCTTTCAAGACCTACATGAGACATTATACTACAAAGGTTGGTATTAATTTAATTTCTTTTGAGAACAGCCAGTTTCATTTTGCCGAAGGCCTGTGGCGGTATATGGGAAAAAAATAAGCTGGACTTTTTTACAACCGATTAATTTTTCCTTGAATCGTATCTCCAAGTACTTATGATTATATCAATAAAATTGGTTGGGTTTTCTAAATACAGAATCTATTATCCGTTTCTTCTTTTTATTTTTTATCATACCCACTTTGAATAAATTGTGATTTGAAAATATTTTTACAAAGCGTAATATTCAAAAAGGAAATTTTCTTGAAAACCGATCCGAAAAAAAGAAAACATATTTCTGACTCCACAATATTACATTTGCTAAATCGCTCTAATTTATTTCACCAGCAGGATTTCAATTTAAGTAAAGGAAAATATATTCAGGACAGGGAAAAGATACATCAACAAAAATAATAAATTCAATATGTCCTTTTCAAATATTAATTTTCATTTTTTTTTGACATCTCATCAAAGATGAAGAAGAATATGGTAGTCTGGGCATTTACGGGGCTGACGACCGTCATAGGCTGGTTTGAGTGATCACTTTACACACGTGTAACATTCATCAATTCTACC